>NC_140127.1:24872547-25105047 GCF_964035555.1 Netta rufina | reverse complement strand
GGGGAAAAAGGGGAATTTAAGGGCAGCGAGCAGTGAAATACTGAAAATATTCGCAGCTTGCAGCGCTCAGCCATGCCCACAGCCACGAGGGACGGGGCAAGGGGTCCCAGCCCAGAGCGATGCCCACGGGGTGATGCCCCACAGCCCCACAGCACCGGCCCCGCTCCCCACAACTCCTTTTTCATTTTTTTAATATTTTTTTTTCCTCGAAAAGTGCCGACTTCACACGCAGAAAAAGTCGAGAAGGGGAAGGAGATGTGCCCCTGCCTCCCTCCCGGTGCTGCCGAAGGATGGATGTGCCTCATCCCCCCACTGCGCACGGAAACCCGGGCCATCCTGCGAACGACACGCTGCCTAAATAAAGATAAAACGTGCCATACATCACAGGCTTCCCCGCTTGTTCTCAATGACTTTAGATTCCTGCCCTCCAACCCACCCCCCCACCGGCACACGTGCGGTGATAGAAAACGGTTTTAAATGCCGAGGGGTCACGCAGAGCCATCCTGCTCGTTTAGCAAGAATAACAGAGCTATTATAGAGCGCAGGGAAGGAGCCGGCCAGTTCCCCCGCACACGCTTCAATAGCGTGCCTG
The DNA here is from genome assembly GCF_964035555.1 of Netta rufina. Taxonomy (NCBI): domain Eukaryota; kingdom Metazoa; phylum Chordata; class Aves; order Anseriformes; family Anatidae; genus Netta; species Netta rufina. The sequence goes on along the minus strand of NC_140127.1, from coordinate 25,104,455 downwards.
GCCCGCACGCACCCCAAGCGCCCAGACCCGTGCGGGCACCCGGCTCATCCCCGTGCCCCTGCTTCAGGCCGCGGGGGCGCGCACGGGCGGCGGGGCTCGCCCCCGTGCGCGGGCAGGGAGGCGCGGAGGGGCCGCGTCGGTCTTCGAGATGGAAAAGCACGGAAAGACTTTTAGGAGAGCCGGGAGACAGCATTTGCTCGCTAACCCACACTTCTTATTTTGATTTTTGTTTTTATCTCTGTGGCCGAAAACTGGAAATAATTAAATTCTTTAAAGGTTTACTTTTGAAACCGTGGCTGGAGTAAACTACAATTCAGGTGTAAATAATTACCAAAGTCATGAAAGCGGCAACTGCTACATGTGGTTTATTCATTGCCTTTTTTTTTTTTTTTTTTTTAATCGTTTGATCATTTTAATCCTTAACTGTTTGCCAAATTCGCATATTTGTAATTTACTAAACTTTATCGTCTCTCCCAGGACAGGGATGGTGTCCATTAGTTTCCAGACCCGTCCTGCCCCGCCGCAGGAGTCCTCCCTGGCGGAGGAACGTGGCTGGAACAAACTGGATGCTCCTGGAGAAGGGGTAACCCTATTACCCCGGTATTTGGAAAAGCTGCCTATATCAGATTAGGGAAATTAGAACTGAATAAAAGATGCTTCCCTTTCATAAACGCTAACAGACCTACTCGGTTTAAGACTCCGGAGAAGAAATGAGTTATTGAATAAAAGAAATTGTTTAAACACAATAGATCCATGACCAAATGAAAGCATCCCCTGGGGCAAGACAAGCAGGATTTGGCCCGAAAGCACGAAAATAGAAGCATGCATTAAGCGAAAGCCTTGCAGAAATAGGAGAAATGTGGACATATAATATACACCATATAAACAAAAGCCCAGGATTGATTTCATCCACGCTTGCTTCAGCCCGCGTCTACTTTTCACTTTTTTTTTTTTTTGCCTACGTTGCAATTTCAACCCATTTGTCTCTTCAGAAAGCCACGGTGGAAAAAAAAAAAAAAAAAAAGCAGAGAAAATAACTTTTTCTGACGTGTGTCGTCTTTTAAAACCTTTCTGCACACTGAGACACTACTCGAACATGTTCTGGCGTTGTAAAAGTGTTTTTATCACGCTGTAAATTACTGCCACTCCGACAGGGGAGCCGGAAATGTAAATCACACCGTAGAGCTGAAGTTATGAAAAAGTTTGTTACAGTTTCTTGCCTCTTAGGAAGATCACGGTGCTGCTGGCTTGGGAAGGGAGGGGGGAGGCTTGTTTACTATTTTCCTGCTCCACCAAACTGTTGGCTCCACGGTGCCTGGGACTTTGATGAGAAAGAATGGACAATGTGCAGAGTCCCTTCCTATGACACCCAGGCCACCGCCACTTGGGAGGTCCTTTGGCCTAATGCAACCACAGCTAACTGCTCCCAACAGGAGGCTCTGTGGATCAGGCAGGGTCACAATTATACTTCTGCTAAAGGCAAGAGCTTTAAAAAAAAAAAAAAAAAAAAAAAGAGAGAGAGAAAGAGAGAGAGGGGAGGGGGCTGGGCGAGCGGCTGAATTAAAGCCTTTCACTTCAGCTGGGAAAGGAAGGACCGAGGGCGAGGGTGGCAGGAATCGTTTACGGGAGGCATGTGCGTGCATGAAACCAGGTCGTCTCCATCCCGGCGCTGCTCGGAGGTCTGCAGCGGAGGCCGAGGCCCGAGGCTGCGCTAGCGGAGGCCCCCCCCGGCCTCTGCCCGCCCGGTGCGGAGGCTTTCGGGGCTGATCCGCGAACGTGAGACCCGCCCGGTGCCAGACAGATTAGAGCCCTTAAGCACCAAATACTTGCTGGAGGAGGGGAAAAAGGGTGCAGGAGGAAACAGCCCAGCCTCGGCCTCCGATTTCGGCACTCGGAGGGGGAGCGGGGGGGTTGGGGGGGCCGGTAAATACTTGCCAGGGGTGCGGGCAGGAGGGGCAGGAGGCCCGGGGCACGCGTGGAAGAGCGGGTGGAGGTTCCCGGGAGCCGCAGCCGCTTCTTCGCAGTGGTGAGGAAAAGCGGAGGGGGACGAGGTTGGGGGGCCGCGGGGGGGTCCAAGCCTCCGACTGTTCCCGGTGCCGGTGCCAGGAGCGGTGCCCCCCCGCCAGCCCGTCCCGTCCCGTCCCGCCCGCGTCCTCCAGCAGCGCCCCCCCGTCCGTTTTCCGTGCTTACAGCCCCTCCCGGGAGCCCAAGCTCGGGGGGTCCCTCCCGGAGGGCAGGCGAAGATCCCCCAGCACGCTTCGACCCAGCGCTGTGCTTTCGCTGCCGCTTTCGGCAGAACCGAGCCGATCCGGGCCAGGGGGGTCCCGCTTCGTCCCCAAGCCCCCCCGCCCCGGGCACTGCCTGAGGGAGCGGGATCCCCTCGCTGCCCGGCTCCCCTGGCTCGCCCCGTCCAGGCAGCGAGACCCGGCCGAGGGAGGGGGGCGGACTTGGGCCCCCCCCGGCCGCAGGCTCCTGCCCCGTCCCCGTCCCCGCCGCCCCCCGCTTACCTGTACGAGGCTTCCCATGGTCGGCGGCGGGCTCGCAGCGAGCTGGGGGCGACGAGGGGGGCAGGGGGCACCCCGGGCGGGGAGGGGAGCAGACATGCCCCCCCCGCACCCCGGAGAGATCTGGCCCGGGGAAGAGAAAGGGTGGGGGAGAGGGAAAGCCTTTTTTCCCCCTTTCTCTCCCCGTTTGAGCCGAAGTGACCCGCAGTATCTGGAGAAGGTTTTTGAAGACGTTTGGGAGGGAGGGAGAGAGTTTTCTGCTGAGAAACTCAATCTGCCATACAGTAGCGGCTGCATCTGGGATCTGTCACTGCTGACAGCACCACAGGGCACAGACATGATCTTCCGCACAACACTGCAACTCCCCAAAATACCCTCCTTGCTCCCAGGGTGTCTGCCGGGTTGCATCGCGCTCCTTCGCCAAAAGGTGGAAAGCAACCTGAATCCCGAGCAAATAAACCCACCGAGGGAGAGGGAGCAGTACCCCCCTTCTCTTCCTCGGTTTTAAACACGCCGCCGCCGAGGAAACGGGGCGAAAAGGCAGTGTCATACTCTGATGGTGCAAAGGCCGTAAATGTAAGCGCCAGCGCCGCGAGATTCTTGGGAATGACTTTAATGAATAATTTCGGAGACAGTTATGGCTTTAGGTAATTACTGCGCGGCTCTATGAAAACCAGATTGGGCAGAGAGGCAGTCAAGGCCGGGCCGTGAGCCTCGGCTCGCCCTGCGCGGCCCCACGGGCGCGCACCCTGGCCCGACCCAGCACGGCACGGCACGGCCCCACAGCCCTGCCGGACCTCCCGCCCGGCTGCTGGGGTCTTCCTCCGGGCAGGGCTCCTAGCAAAGTCTTGAGGCTTGGGCTGGGCTGGAGGGGGGGGGGGGGGCTCATATTATTATTATTAGTTTTAATCTCTTCCGCCTCCTGTATTTTCTGGCAGAAGATTTCATTGTCTTTCAGGCCGGTTTTAGAAAAGTTCCATGGGTCTGCATACGCATTTAGCTTTTTAAAAATTCATTATGCGCAGCTGTTTTAGCCTATAGCCACATATGGCATGCAAATAGAGACCCCTATAGGAGAATCGTCCTCTCTATTATCCCCACATGTTTGTTCAATAGACGTGGCCGGGAAAACGACTCTACTGCTCTACATTAAAATATAATTTCACATTTTTTCTCCCGAAAACGTTGAGCAACACAGGGGCTTCTTTCTCCCTCGAACAGCATTCACGCTTAGCAGATAGAAGGCTCCCGGAGGCGGACACACCGATCCCCATTGTGCCTCCGAAACATCACCGCTGCTCCCCAAACCCTGCTCCTGCCTGTCCCAGGACACAGCCCCGAAACCAGCCCGCTCCCCGCCGCCTTCCCCGGCCGGCAGGATCCGCTCCCCCCTCCCGCTCCCTGCCCTCTGCTGCGGGCAGCCCCAGCCCTACAGCCCCCGGCCGGGGCAACAGCTCCCTCCAGCCGTGCAGGGCAGCGACCCCTAAGCTCTGCGATGGGATTCATTGGGAGTTTTCCCTTCGGGTTCGTGTCCGTGGGGTTGTTTTGTTCTTTCCTTTCACTTGCCAGTTTTCTTCGCTTTTCCCCCAGCCCTGCAGCAGCCCTGGGGCTGGGGGATGCGGTGAGAAGCCGAGAGCACAGCGCACTGTTTGCACTGGTTTAGGAAGGAAATGTTCCTTTTCCTTTCGAGATTACACATAGACACAGCGGAGCGTTGCGGTATCTTTGGGGGTTTATTTTATACGATTTTATTTCATTTCATTTTATTTTGCTGGAACAAAGAAATGGAAACACTTTTTACACATTTTTTTTTTTCTTTAGGGTTACACAGGGCTTTTTACTCCTGGCAAGCATGTTTTACCCGGAGAATTTAATCCTTCAGACAAATAATCTAACATTATCTCTTTTCTCTGGAGACGAGATCAACTGCTTTCTCATCCCCACCCCTCCGCCCCCCCCTTCCTGGTAGCAGCACCGAGTGCAATGTACAGCTGGACAAGTGTCGGCCGTCCAAGACTTTGCGAGCAGGCGGCGGAGGCTCAAGTTGTATTTATCGACTTATTATTTTTATCTCCTTGGAGGGAGGAGGGGGGAGAGAAAAATACAAAACAATAAAGACTTTGTAAAACCGACTCTGACAAAGATGATCTCGGGTCCCTGCGAGGTGTTCGGCGCGACATTGAGGCAGTCCCAGCTCTCAATTAGCATTAGGACTTAATAGCAGGTGCAAATCCATCTCCCCGTCGGCAGCACGCCCGTTCGCCTCGGGAGTGCTCCGTATTTAGGGCGGCCTCCAGCTCACTGGAAACCCGACCGCCGCTTCGGATAGCAGGCTGTGGGGGTGCGGGGAAGGCAGCCCGCGGTGCCCGCACGTATGCGCTGCACTTTGCTTCGCTCATTTCTCCCTGCCAAGACACAAGGTGGAGATCTGCTTGGCCTGCTGTTTGGTTTGGAAGGCAGCGCTCCGGGTGAGCACGCCAGGAGAAATGGAAGATAAAGGCAGCGCCGGCCGGGAAGGAGCAGGGCGAGCACCCCCGCGGGAAGCACAGCTTCTTCTTTTCAACCCACCGCCCGAGCGGTCCCGGCGTCGGACTCCAGAAGCGCCGGAGCCTCCGGGGGCTGAAGATCCGGCTTCGCCACGGAGCCCCGGCGAGCGCCGTCCCGCTGCACCCGCATTCCAGCTGGCGGCCGCGGCCGGGCTGGAGCTTGGAAAGCGCTGCCGTGATTACACCCAAGTCGAGAGCAGGATGGCTCCTAGCCGTCTGATCTGACGTCAACATGTCTATAGCTCCTCGCTGCGAGATAGAGGGAGCAGAGCCGGGGGAGGGAGGGCTCTAATCACTCCCAGATGTCCCTAATAGCAGATATAAAGACTTATATAGTGTCTGAGAATAAATTTGTAATCAATGCTCTACAATCGGATCATCAAAGCAGCGACATTTCGAGAGGAAAATGGGGGTGGGGGGAGCTGGGGAAGAGGGAGACACACACCACGCTGGCGTGGAAGGGGGAGAGAGGGCCACAGGGATTCCCAGAGAGGCGCTGGCCCCGCGAATCGGCCGGGTTCGCTAGAATTTATGTGAATGTATAATTCAGATAACAACTCGGCTTTAATCTCCATTGTGCGGGACGAGCTGAAACAGCTGAACAGTAATTGGCCAATTAGAAGTAGAAAAGATTAGCGTTCGTTTGTGAAGGCCCATATTTCACGGCCCGCAAAATAATATTAAAACAAAAGGCTCCGAATTAAAAATATATATATAAAGCATTGATAAGCCCCTCGTTACAGCAGAGGGGATTATTTCTGCAGAAGCGCGGGACGCGTTTCCTTCCCACTGCTACTTGGAGTTTTCTTCTGGGTGCCTTTTGCGAGCCGCTGGGCGAGTACGTGTGAAAAAGGAGGATTAAGGTTAGGTTTCCTAGCGCAGGAGGAGGATATTTTGCTTAGAGGTTTTATTACTAACCGTCTTCCCCCCCTCCTCCCCGCCCACCTTTCAAGATCACGTTGTCTCAATGGCATCCCCCGGCCGTGTTTATGTCCTTACAGTTGCCCGCGGATGTCTTAGCGCTTGTTCCAGGGGTGTCTGCGGCTGGCCCAGAAAGGCCCCGTTGCCCCGCTTTGACAACGACTGCAAATCAGCGCTAATTATTGCCATCAGCTCTTGGCGCTCCCGGGAACGAACGGGCGAATAAATAAATAAATAAACCAACAAAATAAAATAACATTAAGAAATCCGTTATGGAGCTGCAGGGGTGCCCTGCGCGCCCCATGGTGCAGAGGGCAAGCTGAGCAGCCAAAACCGCGCTGTTTTCTGCCTAAACCAGAGCCGGGCCGTGCCGAGCCGTGCCCCCGAGGGGTGGGTGCCGACCCCCGCCTGTGTTTCGGGCCCGGGGAGAGGAGGGGAGGCCTCCTGGGAGGGCAGGGCAGGCGGCATGCCAGCCGGGGGTGTTGTGCTGCTGTTTCTTTTCAAATGAAAAAAAAAAAAAAGTTATTTTCTCTGGAGGCGCAGCAGAGGCTCCCCCAGCAATGAAAAGAAGCGGCGAGTACGCATGGGCCGCGCGCCTGCAGGGACACGGCTGGAGCCACCCGGCTGCAGCGTACCGACCCCCTGTGCCTCCCTCTCATCGCTACCCACCCGCACAGCGCAGGGAAACTCTGCGGAGGGGACAAACCGCCGCTTCCCGGTCCCATGGACTACTACGTGCTTGTCACCTCCGAAAAAAGCTCCCCCCCCGGAGCCCCGGTCGCAGGGTGCTGGCTGGCTGCGGGCGCAGCGCTCTGCTCTTATCAGCCCCCGGCTCCGCTCGCCGGGAGCTGGGGCCAGGGCACTGACATCCCCGTCTACCATCAATTTACCTTCTACCGCCCTGCTTCCCCATTTAGCTTTTAACGTCAAAACCTACATTTTTGTCGGCTCCGGCCTGTCTAGGGCTCTTGTGATTTAGCTCCGGGAATGACTGCTCCTGAGAAAATGGCAACATCCTCATTACCGAGCAATTAAAAGAAATCCTTCTTAGTGGGTCCGGGGGGGGGGATGGTGGGGGGTGGTGGTGGTGGTGATATCCCTGAGAAATTCAGGGGAGAAAAGGGGAGAGGTACTGATCGGAAAGCCCCGCGGGACGACGGTGAGTTCCCTCAGCGGCGCGGCCGCCGCCTCCACACCCCACGCCCGGCCGTGCAGCCCGGGGGGCGCAGAGGGTGGGCGGCTTCCCCGTGCCCCCCAAGGCCCGGGGAGCAGCAGCTCGGCTGCTGGGGCAGGGGAAGGCTAGGCTGGCCCTGCCGCCCTACAGCCCTCGCCCCCCTGGAGCCATCCTCCCCCGCCGTTTGCGTGCAAAAAAGAGATTTTGGCGGAGGTGGAGCGGGGGGCTGCGAGGTCCTCTGATTTATCAGCTGGGCAACTAACAGGCAAGGAAAAGCAAACAAGGGGAGATTCTTCTTTGCGAGTGTTATAAACAAAGGCAAGTGTCGGTAAACACAGACCCACGGCGGAGCGCAGAGCCGGGCTGCCTGACCCGCCGGCAGAGAGGGCACATCACTTTTGTCTGGTTGTTGTAACCCCGCAACCTTCCCATTGTCAGTGGGGGCGGCGAAGCGGCGCGGGGACTCCCTTATCTTTTTATGGGCAATTGCACATCTACCTACGCTTATTGTCGGGTCGCGTCGGGAGCCACTTCCTTAGGCGCGGCGGCAGGGGAAGGCAGGCAGGTAGGCAGCCCCTGGACCTGGGGAGAGAGCCAGCTGGGTTTAGGTTGAGCTGAGTTAAACAAGGGTTTCAACGGCGCAGAAACAAGAACCCGAATTCTATTATGAGAAAAGTGTAAAAACCTCGCGTCTAACCGGGAATTGACCAAGCGTACCTAGAACAAGATTATTTCGCAAAAAGTTTAACTTTCTGTCTTGCCTGCATACCACACGGAGGGAAGCCAGGCGATTCCCAGCACCGAGCGTCCAGGTGGACCGCTGCAGCTCGTCCCGACGCCAGGGAGCAAAAAACCCAGTGGCCTAGCACCAGGAGCCTTGCAAAGGAGCCTGCAGACAGGTAGCTACACAAACATAGGGGAGGAGCAGTCACACTGGGGAAGCAGATAGATGAACGCAGAGCAGAGCCGCAGCACGGCTTGCGGCAGTTTGCAACCAGAAAAAGGTAAAAAGAAAAAAAAAAAGTAAAAAAAAAAAAACAAAAAAAAAAAACAGCTCGCTGTTGCAGACTGGAAACATGCAACCCAGGAGAGTTTTGGGAACCACAAAGTTAATATTAAGTTCACCGTCGCTCATTGTAAATCTTCCGTCCTCCCCCCACCCCCGCGCAAATCCCTCGCCTTGTTCGCTCTTTCGTGCTTGACGTAGAATTACCTGTTACATAATCGCTCCGAGCAAAGCCCTAAAAGCCTCCCGCGCCTGCCCCCGGAGCCTCAGCCTCAGCCTCAACCTCAGCCTCCGCCGCAGCCTCCGCCTGGCACCGCCGCCGGGAGCAGCCCGCACGGGCGCGGCTGGTGCTCCCGGGCCCGTTTGCAGCCTTGTCCGCTTCCCGTTAGCAGTAGGTCTCCTGCCTGGAGAACACCACCGCAAGGCATTTCTCCTCTGCCGAACTGCCGTTTGCATGTTCGACACTCACAGGGCTGGCGAGATCCCTCCCTCTACCCCTCCTTTCCCTCAGTCACTTGTTTAAAAATAAACTTCGGAGCCATCTTTATAATTTAGTTTACTTCCGAATATTTTAAATATTATGAAAAAAAGCCATAAACAACGCTGTTATTCAAAACATTTTGAGGTATAAAACATAAAAAGATTTGGGTTTTCTTTTTTTTCCTTTTTTTTTTTTTTTTTTTTTGTAAAAAACACACACAGTGGTTTATTGAGTACTTACAACGTTTACACCTTCAATATTAATTAGATTCCACTTTTTCCCTTACGGACGGAAGTGCACATAACCAATAACTGCTGAAAACATCTTCAAATACTGAACGACCACAACAAAATTACAACACTAAATACCGAGTCAACCGAAACATTGGTGCAACTGCTTCTGTTGAAATATAACTTTATAATCCCATGAATATTTATATCCAAAAGGCCAAGTATTAAAGATACACTTCACATACACACTAATGCCAGGGAGGGATTTTTTTTTTTCTTTTCTTTTCTACGGTTCTGTTTTCCCCGTGTGTTTTATACAGAGCAAATAACATTCACGAACTATTAGAGACGTTACCCCTTACCAAGCTGGAGTTTCCTCTTCATATTCATATATGGAATGCTTTTTCCCTCTCCTTCAAATATCCACATTTTGGGGGGGTGGGGGGAGAAATTGCACATAAATAAACTGGATGATTCCAAATACAAAGAGTCCTCAGAGGAGAGCTCGCTACCGAGACTGAGAGGACGGCTCCTCCAGTCCTGTCGTGCTCACTGCTTGAGCTCCAAAGCCCAGACATGCTGCGGCCAGCCAGTCCTCCCTTTGGTTTTCTTATCGTTGCTGCTAACTGTGCTTTTCAAGATTTCGTTCTGGGGAGACAGGATGCGAAGGAATAGAGAGGGCAGAGAGAGAGGGAGGGAGGGAGAGAAACAAAGCAGGGAGAGGAGAGAAAAAAAAGATTAGAGAGCTTCCTCCGCTTCCTACTGCGACCGAGCGGGAGAGCTGCGAGGAGCCGCGGGCTCCGGCGGAGGCCTGCGGAGCATTTTCGGGACGGCCTCCGCGGGGCTTCGCCGCGGTCTCTCGCCCCGCTCCGTCGCCCCGTGCGGGCCCGCAGCGGGGACCTCGGGGCTCGCCGAATCGCGGCGAGGCCGCGCCGAGCCTCCCTCTGCGGGCCCGCGGGGAGGCGGGCACCGGCACGCCGGACAAAACGCGGCCCCGCGGCGGCAGAGCCGCCGCCGAAAGCCGAGGGAGGGCGGCCCCAGGGTGCCGCCGGGCCGGGCTGGAAGCGGGCCGCCGCTCCCCGCCGCCTCTCACCGCCTCTCGCCCCGCAGCAGAGCGCTCAAGCCGCAGAGCCCCGCGCCTCCCGGCCGCGCGTTTGGGGCCGCGGGGCCACCCCCGATGCGCAGAGCCCGGCTGAGCCGTCGGGGCCCGGCCCGGCCCGAGACGGGATGGGACGGGACCCCCGCCCCGCCGCCCCGCAGCTGGGACCCCCCCGCGGCCGGCGCCGAGCCGCCTCGCCCCCCCGCCCCGTCGCGGCCCGTGGCGGAGCACTGACCAGCTCTTTCTTCCTCTTCTCCTCCTTCACGTCTGTCTTCTTGATCTCTGCCTTGAAGGCCTCCGCCTCCCCGTTCTGGTCGTCCTTCGCGAGCAGGTCCATGAGGTAGGCGATGTAGCTGGTGGCCAGGCGGAGGGTTTTGATCTTGGAGAGCTTGGTGTCAGCGGGCACGTTGGGGATGCACTCCCGCAGCTCCGCGAAGGCGCTGTTGATGCTCTGAGTCCTGCGCCGCTCCTTGCGGTTCGCCGTGCCCCTGCGCTTCACCGGCCGGGGCCCCCCGAGCCCGGGCGGGCCGCTCCCGGGCGGCACCCCCCCGTAATGGGAGTGGTCCATGCCCGGCGCCCCGTTGGCGTACTCGGGGCTGTAGGACAGAGCCATGCTGTAGTCGGGGGGGGACATCTCCGGGTGGCTGCTGATGAGCCAGCCGTGGAAGTAGGGGTTCTCCTCGTGGCCGCAGCGGGTGGCGGCGGCGGCGGCGGCGGCAGCGGCGGCGGCGAAGGGGTAGCCCTCATGGTGCACCACCGGGTGGTGGGGGAAGCCGCCCACTAGACTCATCCCCGCTCCCTAGCGCGCCCCACCCCGCCCCCCGGGGCCCCAAAACAAAGCTTTCCCCTCCCCGCCCGCCCCCACCCCCCGCCGCTCCGGCGGGAGATGCTGCCCGCCGCTCACCCCTCAGCACAGCCCCGCTGCCCGCCGCCTCTCCATAGGGCGCTGCTGCAGAGTCCCCGCGGGTGCCCGAGCGATCCCCCCTCCCCAGGCGCCGCCGCCGCCGCTCATGCGTTGTGCCTCCACCTCCTCCTCCTCCTCGCCCGGGGCTGGGTCTTCGAGGAAGCGCGCACACACACACCACCAAAAAAAAAAAAAAAAAAAAAAAAGGCTATGGAGAGAAGTCGACCAAACAAAACGGCTTTGGCTTCCCAGCCCGGGATATCTTCCTCGCCTCTTGCTTCCCTCCGCTCTCGCCAAGTCCGCGGCGGCCCGGCCGGGTGGTACTTACACGCGGCCCCCCTCCATGCGCCCCCGGGCTCGGGGCGGGCAGGGCAGGGCGGGCAGGGCGCTCCCCGCTGCCCTGCACGGCGGTGGGGGCCGTCAATGCCGGGAGTGAGCGAGCATCCCTGCGTGCCGCGCCGCGGGGCTCAGCGCCCCCCGCTCCTCCGGGGCATCCGCGGCGCTCGGCCGGGCGCGGAGGCGAAAGCGGGCGGGCGGCGGGGCTCGGCGCGGCGCGGGGCACTGGCAGGGCTCCCCGGCCCGATCTCCATGTACAGCTACATGTTTAGGGCCGCTCGGGTTAATATATGTCGTCAGAGGCGGCGGCCGCCAATGGCTGGCGGCTGGGGCGGGGCCCGCGGCCCTCCGCAATAAAACTTTTTGATGTTCACTCTGCTAATTGCCGAGCTCCTCTTTTAGGATTGGCTGCCCCTCCGCATCCATAATGTAATTAAAACAAGGGGGGAAAAATTATCATGGAGGCAGAGGTTAATGCAAGTGTTTAGCAGATGCCTTACTGTAAAATCTTCGTTATATAAAAAAAAAAGCAACAAACTCATTAAAACTTAAATATCGGATAATCTCAACCCAGGTACAGTATGGAAGCGAGGATTTTTCTTGGCAAAAATCTGTGTGAGAGCTTGGTAAGCTCCGTCGTTGCTTTTACAAAGCGCTTTGTGCCGGTCCGGTAGAGCAACACATAAAAACCTCTTCAGAGGGCACTTTATCGATTGCCCGGTTGTGCTAGGCATGCCCCAGCAACACTCGGGCTTATATTTTTATTGCCGGTTAATATACACAAAGAGATCACTAGTAACGAGGTTCCGAGAGGAGGGAGATGAAGTTGCTCTGCGTTGTCACCGGGCTTGCCTTTCGCGTTAGCGAGGACTGGCTCCGGCTCCGCGGCTGCTGGCGCTCCGACCGAGCAGAGGGCTCGGGGTTTGGCCAGGGACGGTGTTTTCTTCCAGAAAGAATTGCTTTGAGATAATAGCAATAAAACCGACTCTAAACGATTCTCTTCCAGCTTGCCGGCTGCGGGCACGCACCTCGACCAGTGTTCACCCGGTTCAGTTATGCTCCTGAAATCAGTTTCATGCTTGTTTAACTAGGCTGATTGGTAAGTAACCGAATATTTTTTACAGCATGTTCAGAGCTTATTTTCTAGCTTTTACTAACAAATATATAAAAATTTCTCTGCGCTCCTGCTTCTGCAATAAAAAAAGACCAGCATCTGTGGAAAGCAGATTTAGCTATCGAAAGGGAACAGTTAAACGTCGGGTTAACAGGCGGGCCAGGAGGAGAGCAGCCGTGGCTCTTTAGGTGTTTCGCTTTGCTAATCTCCAAGACGTTACGAAAGGAAAACAGATATCGAGCTGTAATTCACGGATAACTTGGAGGCGAGGCGAATTGCTGTCATCCTCAGATGGAGCCGAGCGTTCCTAAATAGCTGTGAAATATCAAATACCCACCCTTCCGTGTGCTGGCTGACGGCTGAGCTGATTCGGCGTATATTACAATGCGATCCTACAATATAGGCAGTGTGGAAAACTGTGTCAACAGGAGCTGAGAGGTCATAAATTAAAGAAAGAGAAAGATAGAGACGGAGCAGGCTGCAAAGGAGGCAGCGGGAACCGCAAGCCCCGCTCTCGCAGGAGCTCCGTGCGCTCTCCGCATCCATCGCACGGGCTGCGGGGACGCCTCTGGGGGGGCCCCGGGGGAAAGGACGGCCAAAACGCTGCTCGGGGGGCAGCAGCTCCGCGCCGGCGGCAAGCACACGGGCTGCCCCCGAAGGCCCGGGGAAGGGCTGCCGCCCTCGGCCGGGGGGGTCCGAGGGCTCTCAGGGTGGCTGGGGGCTCTCCGGGGGAGAAGGAGCGGCGGGGAGGCCGCGGGCTCCGCGGCCGAGGCCGGCGAAGGAGGATCGGCCTCGGTGCTTTGCGCGGGGCTGCGGCGCTGCGGGAACCCCCGGGGCGAAGCTCGAGGGGAGAGCGGGGCTGGGGCCGGCCCCGGGACGTGCCCAGGGGACAGGAGCTTAGGCATACGGGCGTCTAAACCTGCGCCCGTGTCCGTGTGCGGCCGGGTGTAAACGGAGGATGAAAGTGAAAAGCTAGTCCAGATGTAGGACGTATGTAAATACGCGGACATCCGTATGTACGCACACATGCCGGCACTTAAAACGACCGATAAATATCTCTGTGTCGATCTGCGTGCACACATGTTGTATCACCCCGAGGAAATAACGCATCGCCGGCGCAGATTTTGAAAATGCAGAGAGGCCGCGGGCACACTGTGTCCCAGCCTCTCGGGGTACCAGCTCTGCAGTGAGCAGGCTGGAAACCCACCGAGCTTCTGCAGCGGTTCTCTGGCTTTGTTTTGCTGCGGTGTTTTCCCTCATGCGGAGAAGAAGCGGACATTGTCAAGGCCGGAAAGGTATATTGGCTTGCAAATAGGGTAGTGTTTCTTTGCACTCTCCTTATTTGTGTAGGAGCTTTCCAAAATACTGCGGGCTGGATTGTAACTGTGACAGTCTCCGTGGCAAGCCACTACGGTGACTCCGATAACATCTCCTGTGATGAAGGAAACGGAAAACATGACGCAGAGAAAAAGTAATAAAAGATACAGGAGATATTGATCGGAACACCAGTCTCCAAAGCTAGCATCATTATTGCTTAATTGGCTTTGGAGAAAGAGGGTCTCTAGATAAAGCACCCAGCAGGATCTTACATATAATTTTCCCTCCTATCCCCCAGCGGTTGTTTATGCATTTTATAAAGTGACTTTTAGAGCAAATGCAGCTCTTGTGTACTACCTCAGCTTTTAACTACCCAGGTTGCCCGATCAGGGATAATAGCCTTTTCTGTTTGATCAACGCGTTTCAAACCGCTGCAGCCCAAAGTGACTTTCCCAATACGAGGTTTAGAAGAGTCCGCTAAAAAGCCCGAGCGTTTTGCCCATCTTCCATTTATTGATTTGATTTTCTTTTTTTTCGCTCACAAATCATTCGCTTAGAAAAGGGAAGAAAAAAAAAAAAAAAGAAAAAAAAAAAAAGAAGCTCTCGCCTTATGTCACTTATTTCCCTGCCAAAATGGTTGCACGTTAGGCGGGGATTTATCTGGGCTCTGCTGCCAGACAGGACTCTCCTAGCCCGCCGTAATTAAGAAATTTTGGTGGCGACTGTGCCGAGGCTGGTGTCCCCCCCACCCCCTTCCCTTCCTCCCCCATACCTCCCCCGGCTATTTATTTATTTATTTATTTATTTATTTATTTATTTATTTATTTATTTAATTTTTCCAGGGGGGTGCCTCTGCCTAACGCTGCTGCCTCGCGGCTGTCGCCTCCCCAGCCCGGCAGCCGCGGCAGCGCGGAGCCGGAGCTGCCCCCGGTCGCTGCGGTCCCATCAACGGGGAGGACCCGTGGGCCGAGGAGAGCGGGGCCGAAGTGGGGAGGGAGTCGGGGCCACTTATCGCCAGGTCGCTTCGCTCCTCCCGGCCAAGCGTACGTAGGGAGAAATTTGGGGATAAGAAAACAACAGAGTCCTGCTCCCACCCTCAGACCGTCCCAGCCCGCTCTTGCGTGAATTAAGCTAAATTGCGAATTAAGCTAATTTCTCACAGTCGGACGAAACCTTATGGAAACGGGGAAGAGGTGCCGGAGCTGGGTGGTCGGAAGCGCACATCTGCTCGGGGCTTTCGGGCGGGAGAGTCGCAGGCACGCCGGGCCGGGCGCTTTCATCAACAGCCCAGGGGCGTAAAAGCGCCTGGCGGGGGTGGCGAGCACTTTGGCTCGCTCCCCTTCTGCCCCTTTTTCCCCAGGGGTGCCCGACACCGACGGGGCGATTTGGGGGGCATGATGCTGGCCGGGGCAAGGCCGCCCGGGGAGCTCCCGACGCCCTTCCCCGCTTGTCCCCGCTCCGAGCGGCAGCGCCCGGCTCCTCCCTTCTCTTCGGCGGTGCCTTTCAGCCCGGCAGCGTCCGCCCCCCGGCACCCCAAGGGCACCCCCAAGCCCTGCTCTCCTGCCCCCTCCTGGGTTTCTGCCTACCACATTGCTCAGCCGCCCGGCGCAGGGCTTGAAATAGCGTTTGAATTTATGGAGTCCATGATGTCATTGACCTGCGAGCCAATGTGCAGGAGAGGGGGATGCTTCTCGGATGAATTTGGGGAAGCCGAGGTACCCCCTGGCCCAAGGATGCGGCACTTTCTTTCCCCGGATCACCGCTTAGGAGTTCGCAGAAGAGCGCAAACCCGCTAGAAAGGGGATTTTTTTTTTTTTTTTTTTTTTTTAAGAGGCACCGGAGAAATATCATTTGAAGGTCAACCTGTCAGCGTGGGTTAATGAAAAGGACTTGTGCCTAATGGGTCTACTTATACCCTCAGTTACGCTCACGCAACCTTTATTTCAACGTGTAGGGCAGAGGGCAGAATTGGGCCCACCAGGCCCGAATTAATTGCTGCCATTGGAGGTGGAGGAACCCTGGTTTACGTTACTATTATCGGGAATGAACGCCCACATATTTCAGGCATGATAATCTCACAGCCGTTGTGTATACAAAAAAAAAAAAAAAGCAGAGACGAGAAAAATCCAAGACACTGACCATTTTGTGAGTCGCAGTGATTGGCGGTAAGCGCGGGACCGTACGCGTTTTACCCCTGCATGTGTAAGCAATTATTCGAGGATTGCTTATATTTGTGACCGAGGATCCAGAATTGCATTTCGACCGTGCAAAGGAATCGCAGAAAGAAAAGAAAAACACAACGAACTCAACCTGAGACCCTCTCTTCTTCGGAAGAACAATAAAGACTTGCTCAGATCCCGCAGTGAAAGCGCACTATCTCCATTTGGTGGGTTGACCTTCTCCTCAATCTACTCATGTATAACCACGCACACGTGTATCTGAGGACACGCACACATTTTTTCCGTGTCATGCTCTTTGCATTCCTGGGAAAGAGCATCTCGAAGTTGCTCTTGAGCTCAGCGCTGGTGAACTAGCTCGCGAGTGTCATTACCTTTATTAATGAATATTTTTCCTCCAGCATCTGAAATTCTCGCTTTGGAGGAAACGTTGGAGGTTAGGCTGGCATCGTTTGGAGTTTAGGCTGACAAAACTCAACACTCCTGTTGTCGTTATTCATGGAAAGAGCCCATTTAACAAGGCTGGGCTTTAAGCGGTTTTCACAGATCAAAGGCAATCTAGCTTGCCTTAAAAAGATCCGTCCGGAGCGCGGACAATTAGGGGCAATTTCGCCCCAAAATGTCGATGTCGTCCTCCCGGTGCCCCCGCGCCGTGTACCTGTTGCAGCACCCCTTGTCCGGCCCGCCCGGCCGGGCTGGGCTTTAAAACTAAGCAGCCGACTGCTGCACGAGTCGGCTGCACACTTGTTGGAGGCATCAGCCTGTGTAGCTGCCTGAACCGCAATTCCTCTACGAGTATCTCGGTGTAATTGATCTGGCTGAGTGAGGTCTTTTTGGTAATTTGGATACATCGAGTCTCCAGTTAATGACATATAATCAGCCTTTAGGTCACTTGGTCATTCTCTTATTACAAACCCCTCCTGCTCTCTCTGATCTCCTTTCAAACTAAATTTCACACAAACAAATAAAGTAAGACAGGGACAAGTCCTTAAAATACAAGAGAGAAATATTGGAGAATTGCTCGTGGGGAACTATAAACATTTTTAAAAGAAAAACCGAAAAGATAGGAAAGAACATCTTATCGAGAAAGAGAGCATTGTGTACAAAACACGGAGGGAAAAACGGTCTGGCTTCTGTTAAAAATGACATAAAATTAAAATAAAAATAATTACAAACAGAAATGGCATAACATAAATAGAAGGCAGGAGACTTTACTGGAAACGCGAGGCCGTCCTGTGCAATACGTTCCTGCAGATGATAGAGCTGAGCCGTGCATATGCAAAACGCTTCTTTGCTTCTCCTTCGCCGGCACACACGCACACCAAAAAAAAAATAATAAAATATATATATATATATTTTTATTTGGGAAAGTAGCTGAAGAAGCAGAGAAATACAGAACCGAGTGTCATTTACCTCCTGAAACCTGCAGGGAAACGGAGCCGTGACCAAAATGTTGGGTGTAAATGCGACAACAACAAAAAACTATTTTACGTCCCCGCGCAGAACATATTTTACAAAGTCAACACGTTGTTTTTCTGCTTTTCATTTCTCTTCCCTCTAGGAAGAGACAATACCCCCTTTTTTATTAGGTAGTCCTTAAAGGACCATTTTGATCTTGGTCCAGGTATGTATCTCTACATTCAACATAAGTGCCGAGAGTGCAGTGTGATGCCGAGGTGGCCGGCGAGGTGGAGGAGCAGCCGTGCCTTGGGTAGCATCTGAGGGCCCCGCAGGCTGCAGGCAGGCAGCTCTGAAGCCATCCTTTTTTTTTTTTTTTTTTTCGGCACTCGAGTTGATTTATAAAACCGGGAGCCGGCCGGGAGATTTCAGTGTCGCTCAAGTGTTAGCACTCGAAGAAGAAACCTGAAAGAGGGCTGAAATCCGCGCTCCCTCCCGGGCATTAGCACCTTTCAAAATATTATCAACATGCGTTTTACCAAGGATCTCATTTGTATTTAGTAGGGAATTCAGACAGGCGCTAATTGAGCATGGAAGTGTATGGGAGGTTGCGGGCATTAGTGTCGGGGCAGGCTCACACGGTGAGGGAAAAGGGAGCAATGAATGCATGGAGAAGAGTGTCACAAGGCCCCGGCGCGGGGCATATTAATGTGACAAATCTCGTTACTTGCTCACTACATTCCCAGCCGTCTCAGCCTTTCTCAGGGCCCCTGCTTCTCCTGAAGCACCAGCCCGCAGCCACTCCATAACCCGGCCCAGCAAACGGAGAGCAGCCGTCAGGCACAGCCCCAACGGCGCGGTCCTGCCGGGGCGCACCCTGGGGGGATAGAGGGGGGGGTCCCCGACCTCCCCCGCCGGCAGGGGCCGGGGATGCTCAGCCCTGCCCCGGCCCTGCCCCAAACCGCCCCCAAGAGCCCGCCGGGGGTCGCGATGTGAAAGGCCGAGGGGGTCCGAGGGGAGGCTTGGGGGGTGGGGAGCCCTGGAGGCTCCCCCAGGGAGGGCAGGGGGCGATGGGGAGGCCGGAGGAGCCCCGCCGGGCTGGGGGCAGGCTGGAAAGGGTTAAGGTCCCCCCTCCCCCCCCCCCGAGCCCCCTGAATGCCACTGCTTTCCTCTAGAGGTCTCATTAGGGAAACCCTAACTGCTATTTTCAACATTTCCTCAATCAAGCGCCTTTAAATAGAGCTCCACAAACAAATTGGCGGCAAAACGCGCAGATCTTGTCACGGGCGAGGCCGACCCAATATTTCACCCTTGTTTGCTTTGTAATTACGGGCCGGCTTGCAGCTACCTGCCCGCTGGGGCCAGCTCCCCTCGCCCCCCTCGCCCGCTCCCCGCGCGGCCCCGCGGACACTTGGCAGGGGGGCTTAGGGGTGGGTGTGTTAAAAATCCCAGAGCAGAACCGGCCAGTCTCAAACGCTGCCCGAGCTTCGTGCGGCGCCCTGAGCATCCCAGCGCATGGGGTGCCCCCGCACCCCTGTGTCCCCCGGCCTGGGGCAGGGGCCAGGCTGTCGCCACAGCCGGCTGCCCGAGCGGCTCCCTCTACTTTGCGGGATTCGCTCCCCCTCTCCCCGTTAAACCGCCCTTATGATTTGTTAGATTTTTCCACAGCTGCTGGCTCTTGTTTGACTGGTGTATAAAGCCGCTTTAAAGCTGCTGCAGGAAGAATAAAAGCTAAAACCGCTTGGACGGTTTCCTATAGACTCGGGGGCACTTGGGTCCCCGCATTATAAGCCCTGGGCACGAACTCCGGCTCTCTAAGCCTCGCTGCTGCAGCTCGGGGCAGACGCCCGCTCGCTGGTGTCAACAAAAATAGGAGTTAATTCAATTACATCTGAAACCCGGCGTGCAGCAGAGGGAAACTTGGGCGCTTACGAACTAAGCTGCTATATTTGCTTTGCCATAAACCGACGAGAATATTTTATGGTGGAGAGGAACGGTACAACACAAAAGGGAAATATGACAATAAATCTCTTTTTATAGATCCTCTCTAGCAGCAAAAACACGAGGATTCAACGGGTTTACCTCTCAGCTGTTTTACAGGTACATCCAAAGACGCCTGCAGAGAAAAAAACGCCCCATATCTCCCCCGGCCGCCGAGACGGGGACACCCGCCCCTGCCCCCCCCTTCCCTCCCCGGCCAGAGACAGAACTCCCCGGGACTCGCACGGGAGCGGCACTGGCGCAAGGGTTCCTGTCTGACCGCTGCAGGGGCATGTTCTGGTTATTTATGGTGCCACTGGCAGTGCCCTCCCATGGTTTACTGATACGCAAAACCTGAAGCCAGAATTAATGCTCTACCATCCATCTGAACGCGTAAGGCTGTTATTTTTTTTTTTCCTAGTTCCTCCCAAACTATTAATGATTGAGATCGTTTATCCACCCGTGGAGCTGAAACACAGCTTTGGTTTCACAGGGCCAAGTTTATAGAGAGATTCGCATGCTAAAATAAAGATAGATACTTTAGGGGGAGGATTTCAAAGTGGCAAGGAGTCTAATGCTCCTTGAAGTATGCGCAGGTTCAGCATATAAATCCCTTTGATGATTTAAGCCCTAGATATGTTTGGAAACCAAAATACGCAGCTGTCTGCATCTCAGTACCTCTAAAAATCTGCCTTACAGAGAATATATTTTTAAGGGTCGTGTTCTACTGTAAAATGGCACTTATACGTCCTAAAAGTGTTTCGTTCAATGCTAGCAAGTCTGCTTCTCAGGTGCTAGGAATATTTTGCTAACTTCGTGCCTAGTTTTATTTTTTTCTTATTATCAAGTCCTAATTTGGCTTAACTCTGATCACCCAAATCCTACTTTAGGGCACCAAGAGAGCAGGGAATAGCTGCTAGGTCCAGTGGTTTGCTACTGGGCTTCTGTGATTCAGAAGTGCAGCACTTGAGTAAAATGACTTCATGTGTAGTCTCACAGTCCAGCTTTTTCCCATTCTCAGCACACAGACATGCAGGCAGCATGGCTCCCTAAGTTATCAGTCACTTGGAACTCCAGCAGCGATGGAAGCAGAAAGCAGAGGTAGTGGGTGCATTTATTCTTTCAAAAGTAAGTCATTTAAGTTAAAAATGTTCCTATATGTTGCTAAATGGAAATCTTATTACTGTTTTCATTTTTAAAAAATGGATTAGAGTTGATTTCAGAACCCTTTTTATTTATTTATTTATTTATTAAGAAAGCTGTAGAAGGATCTGCAGATCAGATATGCCAATCCTAGCCATGCAGTGAACAACACCTACAAAATATATCCATGGAAAAAAGAAAGACCACAAAAACTGACAGACACAGTCGTCATCAGCAAAAGTCTTCCTGCTTAAGGCAATAGGATTGCTTAGGAAAGTGGTTCCCATTTACATGAAATTAAGGTTTGCAAGTGTGTACTGTTAAAAGAAATAATTTATATGTACTTGAGCTGGCTCTAATACAAAGAGCAGTCTTGCTTAGAAAGGCAGAACGCAAAGATTATTTTTACTCAGTTTTTCACTGAGAAGCTAGCCTGGACTAAGGTCTGTGCTACTGCACTGAAGCAAGCACTGTTTTATAGCCACTTCAAGGAGCTCTATGCTAGACTTCAGTCTTCAGTATAGACAGAGCAGTTGGAAAATTGAGCCCTGGATATACATACATCTTTACTTAGCTGGAAGCCAGGGGCTATGCCCTGCATATTCTGGAGCCCATGAAGGGCTTCCCCCAATTCCATTGGTGCACAGTTCCTAAAGATATGTCCTAACTTGTAAAAACAGAACATGCCCATTTCGTATGATATGTGCATGCGCACATCTGGGCTGCATGTGTGGAAAAGTAAAGGCACACACCGCAAACAATTTTACATGTGCAATTTTCAAAGTAGGGGTCTATGGATCTATAATGCAGCATATCTACAGTGCATAAAATGACATTCTTCTGCACAGGAGGGCATTTTTAAGTGACTTTCAAAGAAAAAAAAATGCACCATTATTCTTGGCAGCTGAGTTAGCAGCAGCTTATTTCTCCTGGTGGCTCCTGAATCTTTCTACAAACCCACCACGACGGAGTGTTAGTCCTAAACAGCAACATACACACAGCAATCAGAATATTTCAGATATTCATTTCTACAGGCTGATGTTATTAAAATCAAAAACATCTGCTTTGAGGAATGCATATTTTCTGGATGTAAATGCTTCTCTACTCCCACAGTAAATTCAGCTACTCATGAAACAAAATGTGATTCTAAACAGTCATTGCATTGTTTTACACAGTAGCAAATGGAACAATGCTGCCCTTAATGTTTTTGTTGTTCAAACAACAACTGGAATTGGATAAAGGATTTCAGCTGGGAACACTTTCCTAATACCTTTGTAGGTAATGGGATTCCTTATGTGTGCTGCTCTGTGACCATTAGGCCATGTGTACTGGGCAGAGGTTCACCCACATATCACCAAGACAGCTCCCAAAGAGACGAGCTTGTGCCTGGGATAGGCTTTTAAATCTTTGTCTGTTATCAGCTCAGCAACGCAGCTTTGCAACCAGGGAGAGTGGTGAACAGAGCCCCAGCTGCCTGTGTTTCAAATGCTATCATCTAATCCTGATTAGAGGCACAGTGGTCTAGAAACTCTTCTGAAAAGCCAGAGGAGAAAACCTCCTCCCTTTTGTGTTCCTCTTAAAAATTGTTTCGGAAAAAAAACTTGCTAACTTGGGTTAGTTTCTCTTGTATAAGCTAAACTAGATGTCTCTGTTTAAGTACAAGTAATTACATTTATTGACTACCACATAACATGTTAATTGCTGTGCTAATGACATAACTATGCTTCTACCCTCTAGACTAATGATAAACGCAGTCTGTATTAAACTTGGAGTTGCACTGAACACTGTGGTACATCCGCAAGACATTTTGTTGCTCTTGCCTGTTGGTCTATCTCTAAAAATATATATATCAATGTATAAATGTGGCAAATGTTGCATCCACCCTCCTGATAAAGGAATAATAATAACAAAAAACAGGAAGATAATCCCTGGGAGGACACTGACCTAATCTATGTTGAGGTGGTGCATGACTAAGAAAGCATAATGTGCCATAGGAGTGTGTACAGTGCTACCTAGCAGTTAATAATGGAAGTTAAATTTATTTTCTCACTCTGACTCCTCATAAATCTGGGGGTTTCAGAAATGGTGTATAAATGGTAAATTAGATGAAAGATGGCATTAGTATAAGTGAAAAACCTTGATGCTTATCCAGCTTCTGTAAAAGAGTAGGTATAATATGCTCAAATACTTTTCTGTATGGGGAAGGATTGCTTCCTTCTTTAGACTATGGGTAAGAGTCTGGAGACAGGTTATCTTCCAGTAGGCTGGAACACCCCAGGCTTGACTGGCACAGGCCTTTTCAATGATTGTTTTCTGACATTTCTGACATTTTTTTCTACAATAACCTCTACCCTTCATGTGCCATGACAAAGTGGGAATCACCAGAGGTAGCCTAACAGCAAATGGTAAAGAAAGACCCTCATACACTTTTCTGTTTTCTCATAAAATCAGTAACATTTATAATTAAATGGTGACTGTAGTTATATATTGCATATCTTCAAAATCACAGGAACCATAATTGCTTATTTTTGGAAGTGCTCAAATGAGTAATATAATATGAAACTGCACAGTAGTTTTTTTTTTTTTTTTTCCTTTTTTTCTTTTTCTTCCCTTAACCTATGAAAATCTATGAAATCAGCAATTATGATCTAATGATTTAAATATTAGTCCAGAATTATGTCACTATTTTGAAAGAATAATTTTAAATAAGATTCTTTCTTTCCTGACTCTTTTAGAATTTCTAGTGTTTCTATACCAGATATTGGAAAATAAGCTAACTGTCCTTTCCTCCCTCACCCTCTTCCATTAAAAACATTGGGGAATTTTCAGTGCACCCCAGTCTTTAGCCTGGACTCCAGCCATTTTAAATACTGATTGCTACTACACATTCCCATGGTTGCTGTCAACAGAGAATCTGCTATCTGTAGGATGGATGCTATGAGGTTATAAATAAGATCAAAACAGGACTTTAAATTCTAACATTGTTTATGTCTTATATTTCTATTATAGGAGTTAAACATGTTTTATAAGTTGATTAACACACACAAGTGTATGCTTATATGAGAATTTGGAAAAAAAATAGAACCCCAGAGGATTTAATAATTTCCTTTCAGTATTTACATAACCACCTTAGTCAGTGTTCTAGTTCAAAAGAGACATTAGGATCTGGCAAAATTAGTAATATTTGAGAACTATCTAGTTTTTGAAAATGGTCTGATACTGCTCTCTTTGGCATCCACAATGATGGTCTCTGCAGAGGCAGGTGTCTCTGCATCTCAGCTGGCCACATGAAGTTTCACTATGTAACATTTGCACAGTGTTGTAGACGTTGGTCACTGTGGGAATGTCAAGTATGGGAATGTACAGCCTTCAAAATTGGGCATTAAAATAATGAGAAAAAAGAAAATAAAATCCATTCATTATGTCTGACATGAAGGAAATGTTTGAAGACGGGAAAGAGCTGATTATCAGACAAGTCTGTATTTCCTATGGTTATAGCCATGAAACGCTTGTTGCTTTTCTAATATGGAGTAAGGCATGTTGCCAGTGAACCCTAGGTTAGATATTTACTCTGGGTGCAGGCAAGCCAAATCTTGTTTCTTTGATATATGAAGAACAGAACAATAGTTGCCAGGCAGTTGATATCTAGGGGTATATCTGAAGCAACTCATGAACACAAAGATTCATT
The DNA here is from genome assembly GCF_964035555.1 of Netta rufina. Taxonomy (NCBI): domain Eukaryota; kingdom Metazoa; phylum Chordata; class Aves; order Anseriformes; family Anatidae; genus Netta; species Netta rufina. Next base: position 25,080,437 of record NC_140127.1, on the reverse strand, counting down.
GCTGTCCAGGGGATGCTTCCTTGGAGGAGAGATGCAGTTAAAAAAACAAAAAACAAAACAAAACAAAACAAAACATATCCACAAACTAGGAAAGGTTTTTTATTTTTATTTTTTTTCCAGTGACTTAAAAATACTGCAATTAAAACTATTATTAAACTAGATTAAATGAAGAGGAAATTTGCTTTCAAGTTTTAAAGCCAAGAATGTTCTTTGTGCCTCTATCCATTTCTGTGCTCCATGTACCCTGTGCTGTTTACATAAAGATTATCTTGTTTATTTTACAGTTATTATGCTTTATAGAAACTAATCAAGAGAATATTTCTTTTTTTTATGACAAAAAGTGGATGTTGAATTGCTCAAGTTGCTTTTATACAACATTCTTGGGTTTGCGATAGTGTGATATTTAATAAAGTGTTTATAAAGGCAGATATAATAGTTTATCAGATCTCAGGCAGTCATAATAACAAAACTGCCCTTAGCCTGAGTGCTATGTACTGTACTTTGTAATTTACAACACAGCACTTTCTAAATTACTTCATAAACTAAGAAAGTTGCCTACCAAAGAATCAATCTTATAGGAACTAAGAAATCTTTTCCTAAATATTTTCTTCTGTTACTTAGTCTCCATACAAATCATTATTAATAGCTTGGACTCAGGCAGAAACTGCACTCCCTTGTAACACGCAACACGTGCATGCTGTAAGATATTTTCATAGCGTCAAATCTATTTAAATTTCCAGTAGAAGGGACTTTTCAGCTTGAAATTCTACACGTCTAGAATGCTCTCCTGCACAATCAACAGGATAAAGTGAAGAGAAAAGAACAAAAGAAAGGCTGAAGACCTTACAGTGAGAATCTAGTGGAGCAATTCAAGTGGGAGTTAATAGTTTAAGAGACCATGAATAGAGAATGAAGCTTTTCATTTCTGTGTTGCTAGTCCAAGTCCCTACCAACTTATCTGGTCTGTTTGGTGGACTCAATGCAGCAGCATGTTAAACAAAGCCTCTACCACTGAGTTCAGTCTTCATCTCTGCTTAAGGACTTGCCCTGAGAAATTCTGCCAGCGAACAAAAGGAGACCCAGGTATGCAGCCCAAGCTAACACTAGCCTCTACCCATCCATCCACAGATCTTATGATCCTCTTATTCCCCATGCAGAATCTGTCTGCTATTGCATGAAAAGAGAAGAGAAGAGAAGAGAAGAGAAGAGAAGAGAAGAGAAGAGAAGAGAAGAGAAGAGAAGAGAAGAGAAGAGAAGAGAAGAGAAGAGAAGAGAAGATAGCCATTTAGAAGTGGAAAACTGTTATTTGTTACTCAAGACCAATTTTTGATCTGCAAATAATCAACTGCTTCCTTGATATATCGTCTAGCATTTACTTAGTCTTCATACTAGGAGCAACTTCTGCAGTTATTCATATTTGTATCTGTAGATACAAAACATATCCTTATGGTCACTGTGAAATTATCATCCAATTAAACTTTAAAATTCTATATAGCAGAGGAAGAAAAGTACCAACACAGGTGTTTACATTGCTCATCTTCATGTTTTTAGGTGGTATAAAAAACCCCCCAAATTCACAATTCTCTGTAAACAAGTATATCTTCTGTATGGGAAAGACTTCTTGTGTTTCTAAAAAGCAGTCTAAGTGCAAAAAATTCTAGTCATTCTTTGTGGAAAGGACTGTGGATTTGTGTTCTTGATCAGGCTTTGATCTGAAAGAAGCAAAGAGATTGCTGAAGTGGCCTCAGAGAAAAAGATCAACTGATGGTAGTGCAAGGAGCAAGGGTTTACTTTCAGAATGTCCAAGAATTTCTTGCCAGATTGCAAGAAGTCTAGGAAAGATGAGTAACTTGTGTTCTTGTTGCTAGTTTGAAAGGAGATGTAGGGAAGTCGAAAGTGATTCTCTAATATCATAAAATAAAATAAAAAAAAAAAAAGCAGCATAGGAGGAACCAGTTTTGTGGTTGAAAGTGGTATAGGTAGATAAACAATTTTCACAGTAATACATGCTTTTAAATGGTTTTGTTCGAGACCATCAAATACATCTGATCTATTTCTTTTTATTTATTTATTGTTATTTATTTTTTTTATTTTTTCCTAACATGATAAAAACAGGAATCTATCTGGATGGTGTCAGCTATCTGAGTTCTTGCAACATTTCCATTGATTCATGCCCTGTTTTCAGCAGTAGGTAGGCTGAAGGATAAGAAACAACACTTTACATGACTTTGAAGGATTGGCTTCAAAATTCTAAGCAGATGAGTAGGTATTTTTCCTATCCTCAGTGGAAATATATGCAGCTGAAGAACTGTAGTCTTGGAATGTGCTCATAGATCATGTCTTCTAAGCAGACTTGTTCTTCAAGAACAATATTGATATTACCCTGTTCCATACCTAGCGTTGATAATGTAATAGAATGATTATTCCAGAATGAAGACATTTCTAATGGAGAATACCTGTGATAACCAAAAGCCTTCTGCTGTAGATAGAGAATGTATGGAACCCCAATGAATTTAAAGAACCAAAACTGCTTTTGCCTTAGCTCTCTTAAGCAATGTGAGTTCTTGTCTACCAGCTGGTGAGAAGATGTAGGCAACAGATACATTTTTCCTGATGGGGTGGGTTATGAAGAAAACTGCAGAGGATTGGGTAGCAACTTTGAAGTTTTGTATGGAGATTTATCATGGTATGCCATTTCCTTTAAGAACTGAAGGGATGGAGAAGTAGAGCAAGTTGTGAGTGAGAGCATCATGCAAATAGATACTATAACAGCAGAGAAGAAGGTTACATTTGGAACTGACCAGGGTGTAATGATTTAGAAAGTAAAGGAATATGAAAAATATATAAAATATACAGAAGAGAGATTTTAAGAATGTTGAGGAAAAACAAACTTATATTGAAATAGTAACCTAAAAAAAGCAGGAAAAAGGGATGCACTCGATAGTGGGGGTAACATTACAGACTTTGAATAGAGAGTCCGAGAAAGAAGCTAAATCAAAAACTGGATTTGGAAGTAAGAATAGAGAGGGAAAAGGTCAGAGAAAGAAAAGCAGACTAAAGAAAGGAGATGTAAAAATATTATAGGGAAAGGTCAAGAGGATGAAAAGATCTGAAGCATGAGAGGAGGACATACTGCAAAAACTGGAAGAAGTATGGGAAAGTGATTGAATAGCTGAAAGACTCCTGACATGGTAAGTGCCCAGTGTAAGTGCAGAGTATAAGCCTGCTTATGTCTGTGCATGCCCCAGAGCACTGAGACACTGTTCTATGTATTCTGTATAATTGTATGTGTTCCAGCTGAGCAGCAGACACTTAATATTTCCTATTCAAAATCTGACTGGCCCTTGCTGTAAGTTAAGTCAGTCCTATGGCTGCATGAATGTAGTCACCTACAACTCTTTGTGGACACTAAAGACCATTCCCAACTTGAGAACCACACACAGACTTCTGTTTTTTGATCACACCCTGAAACTGGGAGCTGTGATGAAATCGCAAGGTCACCACTATTACCCCTTTCGTGATCCTCCTCTGCAGTCCCAGTGGTTCAACTCTCTAGTCTTTGGATCACTGAAGAATCACTGCTGCTGATGGTGGCTCAGAGGGTTTGCAAGGCTACCAAAACAAGTGCTCATTTAAGATGTCTTCCTACTGAAGACCTTCAGAGAAAAAGTTGTCATAAAAATCAGAATGACACTCCCTAGAAACTTGTCAGTACCTCACAAACTAATATAGTTAATCTGAATGCTTAGTTATTTTGTTTTATCCTTAATCTAAACCCCCACCAAAGTCAGTAGGAGGCAAAATGCATTTGAGAACAGAATCTGGCCCCAAGGTAGTTCACTTCTTTTTGTCTCTTCTGAAGATTTTGTAAAAAGGCTGCGGAATTACATTGTACTTGCAAGAATATTTGTCAAGAGCATACATGTAATGCAAAATTCATAGCACTATGATAAAATTGGGGATGACATTTCTGTAATATTTTGTTTAATAACAAAAATAAAATATAATATAATAAAATTAAAATTAAATAAAATATGAAAACATTTCAATAATGGTCTTGTTATTTTCTTGATACTTTAATATAGCTGTAACTGTGTGTAACATCTAACTTTGCTTGTGGCTGCCTCATCTTGGTGGACAGTGGTTCTGCTTTTTTTAACATTTTTCCATATGAAGTAAAACATAGGTGAGCAGGGAGATGTGGGTATGTGAGGAACGTTAAGCAGTAGCCGGTCTCCCCACCAAACAGCCGTACCGCCTAGGTGCCCTCCACTATCTTTGCTGGTTTCCTGTGGAGTGGTGCAATATCTCATCAGGATGTTCAACAGCTGGACACTGCATAGAAAAACAGCAACCATAGCTCTGGAAGAGGCGGTCTGGCAGGCAAACCCAAGCCTTCACCTGGCATGCTAATTTCCGTAACCATGAGAAGGTTAGTCTGTGGGAGAGACAGAACTTTTCTGGTGTGTACCAAGGAGTATAGGGTGACATTCCATCAGAAGAAAGTGAACCAGCTATGAGAAAAGTGAACTCACAAGCTCCACATGGGAAGCTGACTTCCTGTTTTTCTCCATCAGATCTAACCTAATACTCAATGCTGCATGTTACTGCATGTGGTGCTGAGGGCTGTGTGACTTTGTGAAGAGCAGAGCAGGCTGGAAAGCAGAGCACTTCCGAGACCATCCCTCTCACTCAGCCCGTGCTGATAGTCTTGGCTAAGAAATCAAATGTCACCTACAGCATTTATGATGTGACAGCAAAATTAGTAGCTTCGAATGCCCCAGTTCTGCTCCAGACATTTTCTGTAATTTTGAGAGGCTGTGTCAATTCTGGGCGAGCCAAAACAGAGGTGCATAAATCCTCAAGACAGGTATTCCATGCACTTACCAACCTAGATGTCATTCTTAGTTTATAAGTATTCACATTTCTGGCCAACTGCTGTCGCTATTGATTTGAGTATATTTTAAAGTCCTTCCACTGACTTTACAAAAAGTAAACTTTTTTTTTTTTTTTTTTTTGTTTAGAAATATCACCCAGGCTATGAAAGAAACTGGCTCCTTCTTTATCTGAGGTGGGGTTTGAAACATGCAGATGGAGGTAGAAGGTCACTTATCCCAGTGTGAGTATAGAGGTGCAGTTGCCAATGTTCAAGAGAAGACCATGAACTTCAGAGGCACCTTCATAAACTGCTGATTTAAGACTACTAAACAGCTGGATTTACTGAACATATTCTCTCTCTCTCTTTTTTTTTTTTTTTTCAGCCCAGAAACATTGTTTAAGCAGCTGTTGAATAATTTATACATTTGTTAAGATTTCAAGCTGTTTGCTTTCTGTGGCAGGTCAGATGCTCTGCCCTGGCTGCTCTATGAGCAGGTTGTACACAGCCTGGTGGTAACCACAAGACTGCATGAACTCTCATAGTCAGCCCAACACTTTCGGAGAGCATCATATTTATTATGCACATGTGACAAAGTCACTGCATGCCTGCACAGTAAGACTGACACTTCTGGGGATTGTCTAATGGACCTACTGCCCATGTGCTGCCCAGTCATTGGGAACATACACAGTAAAGGCTCTGTAAGTCAGATTTACTGTGAATATGCAGAGCAATGAAATGTTGCATGTGCAGCAGGACGTGTTGCTTCCTGAAGTGTGGGGTGGAGTGCACATACGCTGCACAGATTTCCCAGGCTGAAATATAGGAGCTCTATACTGGCCAAGTCACTTAAGTCTTGAGGAGGGGTAATATTTTAAGATGTGTTCAGCATGAGGTCCACAAGAAATCTTCTCTTTGACATAGGGATTCTGTTGATCTCATTGCAGGATGCCTCATATGCACTGAGAAAAAGATGCACAGTGTGTAACTTGTGCTGCTGGGTCCCACTCTCATGTAGGCAGTGCAGCTCTAGGTGATACAGAGACCATGGCTTTTATGCCTTCATTTCCTACCTGAATGGGAATATCTGAGACCAAAATTGCAAGGATATTTAATAAAGACACTATTAACATAGATAGAGAATAAGAGTTATTCAGACTTTGTATTGAGCAGGCACTGGATAAATAATTTTTATTCCAAGCACAGCAACAGCTCCTGAAAAGCTGAGAACACCTTTATGGTAACCCCCAGTTGCTTGTAAGACAGGGCATTTGGTTACAATTAAAGGTGAAGTCTCAAACTGTGTATCCAAACCTCCCTGAACATTAGACAAAAGGGATCCTGATCTGAGCCAACTCAGGGTAATGGTCTTGCAAAAACAAAATAAAATTCATTTTCTAAACCAAAATCATCCTTTTTTTTTTTTTTTTTTTTTTTTTTTTGGTCATATTCATTTTTGGGGTAATTTACTATTTTTATTTTATTATTATTGTCACCACATAAGGAAAATGTGAACAGACTAGAAGCTAGGTTGATTTTGTGAGGTTGAGTTGAGGTCACTGAAAAATTGATAGCAACTTTTGAGATGAAAAAAATCATCAAAGCTAAAGGAAGCTTCTCAAAGTGGGATTTAATAGCAGCTATCATATTGCCTTCAATGGCTTGACCATTTCTTGTGCAGCTGTTTTATTTTAAAAGATTTCACTCCCCCATCCCACATGTATAGGCCTATACATTGACCTAAGTACACACATCCAAGTACTTTGGTCACTCATGATAACTATAAACCCTTCAGCGAACTACCAGAAAGGTAGTTCAAATGGAAATGGTGAAATTCAATATAGCGTTTAACTAAGTCACTGTCTAAGGTTAAGCCCAAGGAACAATCAGCAACATTGGAAGGACAGACCAATACATTAATTGGTACGTGGGCACCAGATATATGTGGTTTTCCTGAAAACTGTCAAATAACCACAGTGGTATTTCAGTGTGAGTGAAGAAACTGTGTCTATTCAAACATATACTTCATTTTTATATGAGTGTGTATGTATGTAAAGAGCCTAGATACAGAGTTAGGGCAAAAGCAAAACTGAAAGGCAGGAGGATAATTTTGGCTGGTAGTCCTTTTGCCTTCCTGTATGTCTAATCAAGGATAGAGGCAAGTTCTCAGTATATCTTTAGAGTGTTGGGCACTCAAGCCCCGTTGACTCTCAGGGTAGAGTAGATTTCTGATTCACTATGGGCTTTTTGAAAATTTAGCTCTTTTTTATTCAAGCCTTAACTGAAAGCCTAGTCTGCTTCTCAGACCAACCTATTACCTTTTATCAAAGTAAGGATAGGTTAGGTAAGACACAGGGATATAATTGTGATTTTGAGAAAATGATGAATAAACCATCATTTGGAAAGTATTTGTGTATGAATGTACAAGTAGACAATAATAGGTCCATATATATGTTTATCATGGGATATGTCCGCTGTCATCTGCTTTATCTGATTTTATTTTATTTTATTTTATTTTATTTTATTTTATTTTATTTTATTTTATTTTATTTTATTTTATTTTATTTTATTTTATTTTAGTGAGCTTCCTCAAAAGATGTTAAAGCAGCATTCTTTAACTTCCATGAAGGTTGAACAAAATTCAAAATCCATGTAGTGTTAATCAAAATATATATATATCTATTTACTCCTTTTTTCATCTATTGATATGAAAAACATACCAATAATTTTGATGCAGTCTTGTATGCAGGCATGTAAATAGTATAACACAATGCTAATCAAAAAGCTGAAGATGAACTGAGATAACCACTTCATTACAAATTGATAGATCTAAAGAATTTTGTCTTTGAGATTTTTTTCATTATGAGGTACCTGCTTTTATCACCAAATATTTATCTATAGCAAAAATAAAAAGTGAATTGCTAACTGGTCTCTCTCATCCCTTATTTATTCTCCACCCCAAAACCAAACAGCTTTCCTGTAAAGCCAGTTTATAGTTTAAAAATGGGAACTTCATTGTCTTACCATGGTTCAAAAAGTAAAGATTGATGAGTGCTAGGTCATAGTACACCAACGGATGGACAGGCAGACACATACTTGGAAGGATTTTTTTTTTTTTCCCCAGAGCTTTCTAGTCTCACACAGACAAGAGAACTGGCAGGAGCTGGAAAATCTGTGAAACAGCTGATCGGTCTCACAACTTTCCATGTAAGTGAATGGTACAAACACTTCATTTCAAAATTGTCAGAAACAACTGGAAACTTCATGATGATCATTCTAAATCTGAGATGCCTTTGGTTATCTTCAGCCATGGAATTGCTGAATATTTAAAGCTAAAGAAACTTTTGGAGGGCAAACTCTGTCTCAGAGCAAGGTAAGCTGAGGGGTCAGATCAAGTTGCTCAGGGCTTTGTTCTGTTGGATCATGAAAACCCTAAAGAACAGAGATTGCACAGAGTCTAGTGTCCCTTCACATTCTTGGTGATCTCACTTAGTTTTATCAGCTGTGGTTCCTACCTGTTCCTACTTTCTCCCACTCATTTCTGAGTGATTACTAGGTAGCTTTATTAGGTAAACTTGAGCATATTGATCAGGGCAAACTCTTCTGAGAGACATTTCTTCCCCTGTCTTCACTTGGCTCATACTTCTGCCACTTATCCAGCTGCTGATTTAAACAGTTTATTTTATCTTAGAACCTATAGGAAACAATCTTATCATTCAGTTCAAATGAAGGTTATATTTGAGGTAAATGCAGGTGTTTAAATTGGACTAGTTCTTCAATCCTTACAACATAAGAAAATTGCTCATACAGTGTCAGGAATGTAGTATTCACATAAAACATTCATATTTTATCTTACCTTACTGTTTGTAGAAAAGAAATTTACTGCAGCAGAACATTTCCTTCACAGTAAAAGAAATATAAGAGTAATTATTGTCAGCTCAATTTGCTAGTTGTTATTTAGTGAAGGGTTAGATAACATATAAGGGTCTTCACAAGCACTGTCAGGGAGGGTACATACATCTAAGTAGAGTCACTCATGCGCTATAAATATATCTTAATTTTCCACAGTAGCTATATTCTTGGTTGTCACCTGAGACAATATATATCAAACTTGATAGGCCCTATTAAAAGAAAGAATTACTAGAAGAGTTGATCTCTTAACTATTTGCACAATATTTTTGATATGCACTTGCAATGATTAGGGGAAATAGGGAAAATGTGAACTTAAACTTGTCTAAATTAAACTTACTGAATATGTACATTTACAGGAGCTATTATGAAAAAAGTTCAGAACAAAAGATTGTAATTGATAATTAACTGTTTTTCTGTGTCCCATTCAGTTCTTTTTAATATATTGAAGAGTATAGTGAATATAAATTTTCAATGTAAAGCACTGAATCTGTGGAAATGACATTCAACAAAATCTTCCAAACTATAATCTAGTACCTAAGCATTGCTTCAGTTTTCTTTTTGAATTCTTAACATTCATTATGCACATTGGTGTCAGAAAATCTTAGGTGGTAAAGCCACCAACACTTCCTCTCAGTGTGAAATTCTGTCTTTTTAGAAGTCTGTGGAAATATGTCTACTGGTGCTACATTTTTACTCAGTAGCTTCCTGATAACCTCCTTAAATTTGTTTCTGTAACATTAAGTATTAAATTCTGCTAATAGTTCATTACTTTAAAATTACCTTGCTCTATGTTAGTTCTTTTACTCAGATTTTTTTTACTGTCTGCAAAGAGATCTACAACTCAGAATGTCTTTAGAAGTAATACATATAAATGCTGGAGGGACATAATTTGTCACTAAAAGTCTGACTAATATAGTCAGAGATTTTAATGCGAAGAAATACAGAATTTTTGAATAGCTGAGACCTTATGGAGTAAAGATATTTTCTTTGATATCTTTTTTTTTTTTTTTTTTTTTTTTTAATTAACAAAACATGAGAAATGGCTTGCATGAGATTATATGTTTTCTTCAAAATTACAGTGATAACTACTAGTACTTTAAGTGATTTCATGATTTCAGCTATTTTTTTTTGGCTTTTATGAAGGTTTAAAAATAGTATCTTGTGGTTGTTCACAACTGAACAGCAAACAATGTTTGATAGTTATCTGTATTACTAAAGATAAAACTGCAAAATTATTAGGCTACATTTATCTAAACAGCCTAAGAAAGATGACATAGATTTAAAGGTATAGTCCAAGATCAAAGAACGCAATAAATGATGCAGGAAACAACAATTTAAAAAGGAAAATCTCAGTGAAGAAAAAACTAATTTTTTAATATGAAGGCTGGTTTTAGAGTGGGAAGAGACATTGTTTGTAATAAGACCATTTATTTATTTATTTATTCATTTTCTGTAAAGGATGTTCTAAATTACACTTGTATTTCTATAGAAGTATTCTGTTTGTCCAAAAGAAAAGAATACAAAGGGTCTTGCCTTTTCTACTCAATTTCTTAGGCATTGTGAACCTCTTCCAACAGCCACTGATACCCAGAAGATGACTTACAGCGAAGCATTAGAATGGGACCCCCCTGGTGATTCAGAGCTCTTTTCTTCTTGCTTTGCTAAAAGCTGTGGAGCTGCTGTACATTTTCACTGTCCTTGCTACTGGTTCCTTGGAAGAGGATCATCCAAGCAATAGTGAAGGAAATCTGAAATGTTGGTAGTGCCAAAATGACCATCATCTTTGGTCTGGAGAAACAACAAGGAGAGAGGAAAATAAAAAACCATGTAGGTCTGTGGAGTACTGTAGGATGAACCTGTTTCTAGGGAAGCTGATCTATCATCCCTTCATTGAAAGAGAAATGAATGCTGCTTAGTTTGTTGAGGGGAAATATTTCCTTTAAAATACTTTATTATCTTGGAGAAACCACATTGTCTTTTTCAAGTTGCCTGATGAAAAAGCCTCCTCTCCTTCAGATTTTAGTAATATGATGTATTTGCACATATACAGATTTCCCATTTTTGCCATATATAGGATGTTCCAAGTACGTGTAGAAAACTGACTACATAGGGACATATGCACATTCCTATGTTTACCTCTCTTACGCTAGCTATGAACTTGGCCTCTTGAGCACCCAATGAAGACCCAATGCCAATGTACCAAGAACTAACAACATTGGTTATTTCCTTTTCTTCAGCTTTAATCATTGTCTGAATTACCCTGGTCTGTTGTAGATGTTGCTATTGTCTTCTTGGTCTATTTTTGAACATTAATCTTAGCTCAAGGCCATCTGTTGCCACCTGTGTGTCTTCTGTTATGTCCTCATCTAGGACTGGGACAGTTTCCTTCCTTTTTCACATACACAAAATATTTTGCCATTCTTCTATAGCTTTGCTTCATGTCCAGTTGTGTTGAAACAGTTTTGGGACACAAAATAAAAGGAAAAAAAATTAACTTAAATGTGGATACAAGATATGATTCTGTATCTAAACAAAAGATACTGAAGTTTCTAGCTGCTTGTCAGAGATGTCAGGGATTTCACTTTTTGGAACAATGATCTTCCAGTTCTTACTGTGACTTGCTGGAATTTTACCTGCTTAGGAGCTAATGATGTGGAGTTGCTACTGCTGTGACTTTCTGTTATGGTCAACTAAACATGCCAGTTCATTTCAGTATTAATCTAAATATTGATGGTCTTTATTATTTCAAGTTACCAAAAACATTTAAAATTAAGTACAATAGAAGTTCCAGTCTGCTCATACTTTTTTTTTTTTTTTTTTCTAAAATTGTCTCCTTTCTTAGTCTAAAGCATATATTATTTGAAGTTCATTTTCCCCAAAAGTTTAACACGTAGCCTGAATTTTCATTAGTTGAAAAAAATTTTGAAATACAAATATAGAGCTCCTTGTCCCCCCAAATGTATCTCCTCCTTTGACTTTAATAGTACATTTCATCTGTTTTTTTTCAAAGTTACTTTGCTTTACACATCCTGTAGGTAAGTTTTAATATACAGTATTTAAAAACTGTTTGTAATAGCTTCAGTTGGTTTAGCACATGGGTATATTATATCACTTGAAGAGGAAAATGTTTTTCTCTCCCCCTCCAGACTACAGAAGTTAATAATGCATCCCTATTCTCTCTTTTAAAACAATGGCTTAAGAAGGGTTGATTAAAGGCCTGATAAAACAGATGGTCTTGGATGAGGTCCTAAGTTTGTCAAATTTGAGCTCTGTTTGACTATAAGGAGTACAATGTACAGTCATCCTCTCATCCTCATCTCAGCCATCCTCTGAGAGGGCTTAGGGGGAGGAACAAAGGTCTTGAATATTTAATATCAATAAGAACAAAAGCACATGTATGTGTCAAGTTTTTTTTTTTTTTTTTGGTTTTGTTTTTGTTTGATTTTTGCTTACAGTCATTTCATACATGATTACAAAGAGTAAAGAACTTATTACAGGGTTGATGGAAGTTGGTAAGGGCTACAAGAAGCATACTTGTAAGCATAATTAAAAAATTACACTCAAATTACTTTTCTCAATTAAGAATCTTCATACACACATATTGGGATGACTGTTGAATGCAGAAGAACCAAAAAGTGAGTGCAGGTTAAGCCAAAAAACCTTTGTGTGAAAGAGCATAATCTTTGCTGAAAGAGCAAAAGAAATGAAGAAAAGAGACACCCCTTTTATTAAATGTTTGTTTCTAGATAAGTAACAATCTCCTTTAGGTCTAGGTCAATGAAACTCAGCAATACAAAAATTTTACAAAAACACTTCAATTCTGTCACTTCAAAATACATACATAGTATTTTGCCTGATTTTTAATTTGGGGCATTCATATTCCTGATGCAAGTTTACAGTTTCATTGCACAAAAGTTACTGAGATGTAGACAGTGGGTAGAATGGCTGGAATTATTTGCCATCCAATCCTTGCTATTACAGATTTGAAATAGAGTACGCACAAACAAACAAATTTATAGTGTTTATATGGTTAACTCTTACTGAATGTGAAATATCAGATTTATCTGTTTGTTTTATACTGAAAACCACATTTACCAGGAAATAGAAACAAAATTTGTTGAAAAATATTTTGTAAGTAAACCAAGATCTTTTTGAATGCAAATATTGTTCCTGGATTAAGCCAACTGCAAGTATCAGAGACAAAGTTATTGGGGTGGTTCAGGATAAAGGTAATAGCTTTGTCCCACATTTTTTTTTTTCCTTCTAGCAGCACCTAAGGAAAATTATCAGCACCCTCTACTCTCATTACCTGGAAGTCAGACTGATCTTAAAGGAATTGCATAGGATGCCAAATTTCTTAAAGGTTTTTGGACCAAAGTATCTTTAAAACTTTTGATTTGACATCTCTTGCACACAAAGGAAAGGACTGAAATGAAGTTATCTACTTCTAAGCAAAGAAATAGACTCTGAGCACTGTCTACTGTTATGTCTATGCAATTTATGAAGTTTTGCAATATTAAGTGACTAACCTGTATATTCCTTACTGCTCTGATAATAAAGAAATTGTTTGTCTGTTTCTTTCAGAAACTGCCATTCCCCCTCTTTGCACAACAAATCTTGCAGAGGTAGTTAAAGCATCAACACCTATTAGAGAAAATGGAAAGAATACATCACTGGAAATCTTGGAAACTTTTCAGTAGTGTATTTGCTTCAGAATAAATGAAGGCCTCTGAACTAATCCTCAGATGAAAAGAGGTTCATATACGTCTTTAATTAGATCATGCTATTGGAACACAATGTTGTGATAAAGAAGATTTAATAAAGTATTTTGTCCTTTTATTACTTTCGTTTCATGCAATATATCTCCTTATCCAAGCAAGATGTTTGACTTCAAAGGAAGTGCTGTCCACCCTCCCTTTGCTCAATAAATAACTCCAAGAGGAGTAAAAACAATATGTTTGTAACTTTGCCGATGCTGCTGAGTGGTGAGAAGATCAATCATTGTCGTTCTTTTCTGTGGCTGTGGGTCCAAGATGAATCTCTTCCTTAAGAAATTTTTGTAAAATTTGGTGTGTGTTATTAACCCTTCACCTTCGGGAGTCATTACCTTAATAATACAATTAAATAAAGTTACTTCCCTTGCTAAAGAACATTCATCTGAGCAAAGCCTAACCATGTGCAAAGGCATAGTCAAAATTCGTCCTGATAATGGGACTGAAAAGTAGCTGAAGAAGTGTGTTAGAAGAATGGTGGCATACTCAGAAAATGACCAGGAATTAGTTTTTCTTCAGTATGAATATTCTTTCTAGGCTTTTGACAGGACAAAATGGCCCTTCTATTATTCTTTTGAATAAACAAAGTCAAAATATTTTCAGAAAGAAATATTAGACTCTAAAGCTATTATTAAAGTATTAGTAAAATTAATAAATTTAATAAAGTATTACTTTTAGTATTAAAGATATTTTGTTAGACATCTCAGCTTACACTGTAAAGACTAAAAGAAGCCAGAGAGGCTGGATGGCATCTGAGGAGGCATATATTTCTCCTTTTGCTGCAAGGTGTGATCAGAGGTGTGTCAAGAACACTGTACAGGGCAGGTGTTTGTGTTCTCACAGATTTCCAAAGATTCCCTTGTTTTTCAGGTGATTTATTTCAGTATTTCTTTCTTGCTGACAAAAGTTGTTCCTGAATCTTAGCTGAACACTCTTCTGCTGCTACTGAAACTGTTGTATCTTCTAGCTACCATCAACATGGAGAGCAAGTTGTTCTTTTCTTCTTTAGAGCAGACTTCTATATATTTGATTAGCATGTTTATTTTTAGTATTCTTTTCTTGACACTGTATTTATTTTAAAAACTTTTTTTAAAAAATTTATTTAAATTTTACACTTCTTAAATGTCTAATATGTTTTGATGACTCTAATTAAGCTCACCTTTTAGTGACTAAAATCGGACACAGTATGGCAACAAGACCTCTCCCATGTTGAGTAAAAATGAAGGCTTACCTCACTTTTCTTGCAGCATGTGCATCTATTAATATCTCCTATGATCTTTTATTATTATTTATTTATTTATTTATTTTTGATGGTAATTTGATGTTTTTTGTTAATGTTCAGCTAATAATAATAACTAAATCCAACAATATCTTTCTCTAAAACAAATTAACATGAGGTGCTTGTTCTCCATCTTACTGTGCAGTTGAGTATTGCAGAAAGTGTAGTAACTTTCTATTTGTTCCTCAATCACTTCTCACTTACATCAAGATTATTTTTAATTCAGGCCTTTCTCTTCCACATACTTGCAGTTCTTGTTATCATCCTTTATGTACAAAATGTATGTACATTTTATATTTTATGATTGGGACCATTCATGGAGATGCTGACAATAATTAGACCCGGGACAGATCTCTTCAGAACACCAGCTGATCTATCTTTCTATTTGCAAAACGACTACTGATAAGTATTCTGTGGATAACATTATCCAAACAATAGAAATCTGAAAATCTGGGATACATGGACTTGTACATCTAGCTTGCTTGTATTAATGAAATCTTTCAGACAAAGTGGTTTGAAAATGTACTACATCCCAAAAGCTCAAATTGTTTTTTTTTTTTTTAATTTATTTTTTTATTTTTTATTTTATTTTTTATTTTTTAATGCTCAGATTATGTACCTCAACACCTACAGTTCCAATAGACTTCTGTGGAATTTTGAAGTATGCAGCTTTAAAGAGCTGGCTTGTTATTTGTACATAACATCATCTGTGGGATGGAAAAAAAATAGAGATGGAATAAAACCATGGCTACCACTGAGGATTTTTAAGTCTAAATTAGGTACAACATTGCATCTGAGAGAAACATGATGTCAGACAAACAAGTGAAGAAAGATTATGAGCTAGTTGTTTTGTGATTGTGCTTTTCCATTCTTTCTCTTAAGGTTTACTTTTAAATCATGTAGAATTTGGCAGGCTTCTGAAGGAGTGTGTACTTTGGCAGTGGATTTCAAGAGGAAACAGGATGGAAAAATAAAATTGCCATTTATGATTTAACTAGAATTAAAGAAAGAAGGGGTAAATTCTGCTTCCAGTTGCACTGTGGAAATTTCAACAAGCTTTTATCTCAAACAACTGTGTCTTCATGCTGCTTGAATTAAAACTCTCATTGAATTCAAATTTACCTGTAATCCTCATAATATATTGCAATAAGATAAACCTTTTTAAAGGCATTCTTGTCTGTTATTTTTCCTCATTTGTTCAGCTTGCTTAATATTGTTTGCTTTTCACTTTGTATCTTAATAAAATTGCTCTTCAGTTTTAGAGTAATTTGTGATCACCCCCAAATGGAAATTTATTTAATTTTACTGTTTCTTTCACAACTAATTTGAACTTACATCTGGCTTTAAAGAAATATTTACATAGAAAAAACACAAAATTGCATGGTGTAAATATAGTGCCATTCAACTATGTAAATAGCAGCAAAGATGTTTAATTGAATATAAAACAATGGTAAAACATACACATTGCTTGTTTTTATTCAGATTGCTTTGTGCTTGAGCTTTGATGATATAAACGAGGAGAACTAATCGATAGTGGAAGTTACGGTTTGGAGTGTGTTCTTACAACTTCGCTTTACATGTAGAAATCTTTTTTGTAAATGCTTGTTCCCCTGGTGCCACTTGTAGTGCCTCTAAAACGTTTCCACTGTCTTTAAGATATTCAGTCCTGGATTTATAACTACTGTGACCACAGCCCTCAGGGCAAAACTATGCATTGCTGTATGTAAAAACAGTGCCCCCCCCCCTGCATTTCAAAGATGTGTGTTGAAATAACAAAATCTTCAAGATGCAGATAGAACTGGGGCCATTTTTAAAGTTACCTCTACAGAATTATGACTACAGAATTATTACTACTACAGAATTATGGCTGAACAGGAAGTTGGTTGAACAAAAGCAATAACAACTGGGCTCCTAAAAAGGGGGTGAAGACCTTGCTGCTCAGGCACCTGATGCGTAAAGGGCACCAAAGCCTAAAGACTCCAAGGCAAAAGGGATGAGAGATGATTATTACACTAAGCACTGTGATCTAGAGGCTATCCATGCATTTATTTTTTAAGGTTTGCTCCATTAATTTTACCTTGCTGAAAAGCATATTCACCTTACTGACCTTGGAGAGCATGTTGCTGCACTGAACTGGCAGCCTGACTTCTTGTTCTGTCAGCCTGTGCTTGTGTCTCATTGCTGCTGTGATTCATAGCATGATTTTTACAGCTTCAAAAGAAACTTCAGAGACATCTGAAGGCAGTGAAGTGAAAAGCTATCAGGTCAGGCATCTTCATCATGAGAAAAAAAGAAATAAAGGGGGAAGAAGGAAAGACTGAGGGCAAAGTGTATGACTTCATTCTAATTCCCCTTATCCCTCCTGTTCTCAGGATGGTGCTGCTACCATCTTCACCAGCCAGCTCTACCAATGTCCTTAGCAAATATGTCAGAACAGTCCTTCTTTTGATAGGAATAAAACAGGAGGAAGGATCAGAGAACAGAGATCAGTTGCAGATGGAAAGGCAGCTGGAAGGCCAGGACAGGGAACCTGTCCCCATGAGAGCTTGAGAGCCTCCAGCCCTTGCACCAGCACCTGCTGAGGCTGATTAACCCATGAACAGGACCCCTGACCAGCTACAAATAGCTTACTTTTGGTAATAAACAATACTTGCTGACAAAAAATCAGCAAGAGCATTATTTTACTTCTAACAAACAATACTTGCTGATAAAAAAAATCTCAAAAGCATTATTTTACTTCTATTTTTTTTTTAATTTTATTTTTATTTTTCAATCACTATCTGTTATCTTGATCTTCACACTGTCCTGTCATCTCCATGCTGTCACCTTCAATACATATTTGGTATCTATTCATTCGGCTTTCAGCTGTCCCCACTCAAAATAAAACAATACAACTCAGTGTGGTAGGTAAGGAATAACTGCAGAAAGGAAGATATCACAGTTGTCTTCTGCAGATTTGATTTAGAGCAGGTGCATTGGTCCAGGTAGACCAATGCAGCACTATAATTATAAGCAAAGTTTAGCTATTATTGCAGTGTCATTTTTTTTTCCCCGCATGATTATTGGCTTTGATG
Organism: Netta rufina; assembly: GCF_964035555.1. Taxonomy (NCBI): domain Eukaryota; kingdom Metazoa; phylum Chordata; class Aves; order Anseriformes; family Anatidae; genus Netta; species Netta rufina. The sequence continues at coordinate 25,062,524 of NC_140127.1, read as the reverse complement.
TTTACATAATTAAATATCAAGCCTGTTAATTCAGCTTGCATTAACTCTGGATGAAAGCTGTGGCTGTAGGAAGACCCATCACACTCTCTCTACACAGCTGTCCTTTTCCACTGAGTGTTCTAACAAAGAACAAGAATATTTACTGAAAGACAACTCTTAAAATGACCTTAAAATGATTTTAAAATTGACATTTTAGATCTGAATGTCAAAATTACATCAAGAGAAGCTAATGATAATTTAGGAAGCCTTGACTGTAGTATAAAATGTGAAATAGTCATAACTGTGCACCACTAGAAATTTGTAAAATGGCATAAGATTTGGATGGGAATAAGGGAGACAGAGGAAAGTCAAATAGATGCCTTTAGCAAATAGAATAAACTAGCTAACAAAAATAAGTTATTCTTATAAAATTATGTAGTTTGGTCATGGGTACATGACTGGTGTCTAAGTACACTAACTTCCATTATTTTTATTTATTTTTATTTTTTAAATGCTACATGCTGAAAACGTGCTTGGTAATGGGTAAAGCAAATGAGTTATGAAGTTTAAGAAAATATTAATCAAGTAACTTTGAGCAATGAATATTGTTTAAATAAATCTCATCTTGTGGATAAATTAGGAGAAAATGAAATTAAGTTGTGTTAAATTGTTTCATAGATTACTTAATGCTACCTAGTTTCATTACCAACCATGATATTCTTTCAAAGTAGAAGTTATATAAATACTTAAAAAATTGTTTAAGTTTTATAAATACTTTCAGATATGTTGATTCAGAACAGTACACCTACTAATTTCTACTTTTCTGCAAGGCATATTTTTTTTTTTTTTCTTTCTAACATTTTATACAACTATACATGTACACTCAGTTTTCTCATGTTCTGAAAACTGGAAATCTTGTACATATCACTAAGGTTATTGACTTCAGCCCACAGAAGCAAGCCTATTCAAAATTAAGGCTCTAACTTGACTTTTAGTCGATGCAATTGTGCCTTAGTATGAGAAGAACTATAGACAAGAGGGATTTCCCAAATTGTGTTAGTCTTTCAGGGATTATAATTCAAACAGGGTGAACTAAGGACAAAGTTGTCTATTTCTCTTAATTTCTTTAATCTTTTCTAGTATTTGTCAATCTTTGTGTTATTTAAATAGTAATTGAATTTATAGATGATTTTAAACCATGTGTTTAAAATGTAAACAGTATGTCTGAGGTGATGTTATTAGCTTGGGTAAATGCAGATAATTCTGCATGTCAAAGACAATTAACACGTATCCTGTGGTCTTGATTACCAGGTTCAAGGAAATTCTGCCCAGAAGAAATTCTCAGTAAAACCTCATGGAAAGTTAAAGGCCCCTGCCCTACAATTAAAAGGGGAAGGCAATGGACCCTCTACTTTTTTTTTTTTTTTTTTTTTTTTTTTTTTGGTGATTGGCTATAAACCTTCACTCAAGGGACTGTTCTCAGAGGAGAGGGTTAAAACAGTCAGGAATAAAAAGAGGTTGTTTTACTTGTGAGTGTGCCTACATTCCTCAGTTGCTTTTCTAACAATAAAATAAAATAAAATAAAATCTTAGACATAAAGGTAATGTCACACTATATCACACATACGAAGAACAAATAGAAGAAGCACAAAATGTAGGTCAAGCATGTTTGTACTTTGATTATGTAAAAACTCTTTTCTGTCTGTGTTCTACATATAGACAAGTCCCTTTATATACCTGTTTGAGAATAAGCAGCATATTTCTCATTAGCCCTTGAAAAAATTAAATCATTAACTGACATCAAAAGAAAACAATTTAGAATACATCTTCTGTGACTAGTATTTTTTTTTAGCCCATTGGCAATAATTAATCCTTAAGTGTTCAAGGAAGAAAATTTAACAACTGAATCTTAACCTTCAAGTCAAGAGCTGCAGTGAGCTGTCAGTGTTACTAGCTTTTTTTTTTTTTTTTTTTTTTTCCTTTCTATTCTCAGGAAACTAAGAAACTGTGCTGCAAGCCTGGGCAGGGTGCTTTCATATGCAGGAGTTCAGATTCACCCCAGTGCAGGGTTGTGCTCTGCATATTTTGTCTGATGTTGGAAACTTAACCCAGAAAATACCATATAAACAACCCTGGCCTGAGAACTTAGAAGACAGAGTAACTGTGACCATTTCCATGAACACAGAAAATCATGATTTGTGAACATTTTCAGTGTGAGGTGTTATGTACTGTGAAGGGAGATGAAGTCAGAAGGTTTGAAGGAAAGTTTAGTTAGTCACAAGGAAAGACAGAGGAATTGGACCTCAGTTTGGAGCTAGAATTTGTCTGAGAAAGACATACAGGACAAAGAACAACAAATAACAGAACAAAAAAAAACAAATAAAAGAACAAAGGACAACAAATAACTGGGAATGTAATGGAATAATAAAAAAGCAACAAAACAGAGGGGAGAAAGTAGAGATGAAATGTGCCTATTTTTGTGCACATTTAATCTGCTTCTGGAGCAAGAAAAAGAGATAACGAAGTACAGTAACAGGGGTGTGGACAGCTAGATGACAAGCTACAGAGATGGAGGCCTGAGGTCTCACAGCCAAGGCAGCACAAAGCCCCTGAGTAAAGCCATCCCATAAGAGATGCTAGGCATCAGCCTTCTGACAGTAAGTCAGTCACTGTGATACTGGGTTTTCAGGGATGCTGACACCGGGCAGAGGGTCTCAGCCCTGAGTTGATAAGGCTGCCAGGGCACAGGGAGACTGCTCCTCCACTAAGGAAATAAGCCAGGAGCCAAGTGTGACCCTGACACAGGCTGTGTCCTTGCCAAAGGGGCTCAGTACAGCAGGGTCTTGAGCAGAGTGTGCAGAGCTGTGCTGCTGTATTGATGCTGTACTGATGGGTGTCACCAAACCTGAGAGTCCAGGATAAGACAGGGTCATTGGAAAGGGAGGCAACAGAGTTGCTAGGAGGTATTGGTTTCAATTGGATCTCTCTTACTCTTCTATAAAACACTGATGGCCTCTTGAATGTTGAAAGACTAATGTCTGGTTCTTGAATACATCATTAATTACTCTATCTAGAAAGCAAGGGAGGGGGGGAAACAGTTACTATTTTCTGAAATTTGGTTGCATTCAAGTGGGGAGACCAAGCATGAGGATAAAGTCTGTGCTCTTCAGGAGAGTTAGTGCTGGATGAATTTAGGTGACTCCAGACTTTTTGTTGTGCCCAGGAGTAGGGTTTTTGAACCTCTGGCTTAGGTACAAGGCAGCTAAATTCCTGTCCTGAACAACTAAGATGTTTGTCTGAATACATTCTGAATCTCATAATGAATTTCTCTTTTTGCAGCAATAAAGAGGAAGTGGGAAGAGGAGTTACTTGGCTAAGAGAGAGAAGAGCAAAGGAAGCCACATTTAAAGTTCTAAGAAGAGTTTGTTCCCACATGTTGAAGGTAGCAGGGATTGCAGCACAAAAGACTGGGTGAGAGGCCACTGGATTTGATGAAGGAAAGGTTGTTAGTCACTTTAATGAGGGCAGTAAGAGGACAGAAGCTAGATCAACATACTATCAATGTTAATGTTTAGTGCAAGTTTAATGGCCCTCAAGGAATACATTTCTTCTCTGTAGATTTTTTCCTTGGACACAACCCAAAGGTGAGCTCAACTCCTAATACCGTAAAAGGATAAACCTTTCACTGGATGATTAGCTTTACACTCACTCCCTCAAAAACAAAAACAAAACCAAAAAAATAATAAAAAAAATAAAGTAAAGGAAAAGCCTGTGGTTTTCAGGGAATTAATTATATGCTTTAATGACACTGGAAGTAGAGCAGCAGCCTTTCCATAATATTTAAAAATAATGAAATATAATAACAACAAAAAGACTATTTGAACCTTCACTTATAAATAGGACAGGTAAAGAGCTTTCCAATTCTGGTTAATTTTTTTTTTCTAAGTTGGTTGCATGTATTACACTTATGTACACTATTTATTGTTGTGAATCTCACCATTGAAAAATTCATGATTTGTAGGAGCACAATATGTTTGTACTTCTCAGTTTGTCCCCACAACACTGTATGCACACAGTAGCCAAAGGCTCAATTTACAAATATAGCCTGCTATCTGCCAGCTAGCTTCTACAGTTTTTCTGAAGTGTCAGTGACACCTACTAGTATAAATTGTCATGAAGAAAAAAAAAAATAGTGCTATCAACAAACTGTACCATTCCTCACAAAACAATGGCAACTAAATGTCATAAGTGGAGGAGCTGGAATATATTTATGGTTTATTTCAGATAGACCCTCTTTTTATTTATTATTTTTTTTTCAAATAATCATCCACTGCTGTAAAATCTCTGTGTAGAGGTGTTAGAATACTGAACTGAAAGTACAGCAAGTAGGAAATCTGCTGGGCCATGTAGACTTTCTTTCATATAGGCTCTTTTTTAAGATCTCTGCTTGCACATACTTCATCATCAGGATTTGTGCTAAGGATGTATACTCTTTAAAGACTAGCTGCTCATGAAGGCATAAAATCTCTCTTAAAATCTACTAGTTTTGTTTGTGCTGAAAGCATATAGTTGCCATTCAGGTACAATGTTCCATTTGTATAGCTTTTAGCAAATGTGCTGTCACATAGTTAGCATAGTGATTAGGGGTGCTTTGAGAAGCTTACCACCTTTGCTTGCAGAGAGATGTACCTTGACCTATAAAAAAACAAGTGGTACACTTAATAAATTTATCATTTCACTGGACTTGTCCATGGATGTTCTATTTAGAATTCATTGCTATTAGAACATTTCTACAGTGGATACTTGAATCAACTCTTAGCTCTCTTTCTCAACTTATTTTGAAGTATTCAGTGGTGAAATAACAAAGAGCATAGCTGAGTAAGTTATTATCTTATTCTTCTGAGAGGTAAGTGATCACATGGAGAGTGCAATTTTGAAGAACCAAGACCTTGTGAATGGTGCAATATTATGTAATTTCAAGTATTTTGGAAAACACTTTCTTCCACCAGAAAAACTGAGGAAGAAATGAAAATCTTGCTCTGAACTATGCCAACAATAATGGTTAGTTCCACACAAACTATTCCCTGTTTCTGGTATTTAAAGTGAATATTGGCATATTTATTTTGCAGTTTTGCAGTTAGTATAAATATTCTGGCAATAATCAGAATGGAATGTTTGACACAGTAAGCTATGTTGTCCCTTTTAGCTACAGCAAAAGATTAAGCATAAAAGAAAAAGAAAGTATGTTTTCTAAAGAAATTTGAAAACTGTGATGCAATGAAGAATCTACGAGCTTGAAATGGTTCACCTTTGAGAGTAAATGAGATTAAATAGATTGTCAATCAAGCATTAAGTGTCTTTTGCACAGATCAGAAATCACCTTGCCTTGAGCACCCAAGGTAACTACAGAAAATCTTCTGGGATTCAGGAAAGGCCAAAATTTAAAGTCTGATTTTCTCTCCTTCCCCTCTTTCCCCTTCCTCCTCCTCTCCCCCCCCCCCCCCTTTATTCATTTATTTTTTTTTATTATGTGTCAAGCTTTCAAATAGAAGGCAACATGCTACACATGTGATGACAACAAAACAACACATTTTTCACATAAATAGATGGTTGGTAGTCTCCGTGTGTCTAAATATCAGTCAGAGCAGAGGCAGGTTAAATAATGGTTGCACTGGTTGACTGTGGGTGTCTTGTGCATATCTCAAATCAACAATGACAGAGGCAGTATAAAAACAATTTATGAACCACAGTCCTCTTGGGAACTACATTTCAAGCCATAATTTCATCTAAACTGTTTATCGGCTGCTTTTATTTAATGTATGAAGTGTCAAAAATTTTCTTTGACATTAGGCTTGTTATTGTCTTTTGATTTATGTGTTAAAGCAAAGCATAGTAAATACAAAGATTGCTTAGTGGTTTTGTGTTTGAAAAAAATATTGGAAACATTTGCTACAGTGATAAAATCATTCATATAGTTGCTACAAAAAACAAGAGTCATGAACTTTTAAAACTTAAAATAACTTAAGACACAGAAGACCTGAACTGTAAAAATTTTTACTGTCCAAGGCCCATCTTGTAAACACAAATGTTTACATCATGAAGAGATCTATTACCATATACGTGCAAACAAATAACTAGGCATGGTTTTCACAACTGGGAATGCAAAGCATTCCTTGATAGGCGTGTATGAAGGCATAAATCCTTGAACCCAGAAATGCCTGGGTGGACCTGTCTGTGTTTGGCATTTATTTATCTCAGCTGGTGGCTGTCTGTATTGTCTTATCTGTAAGGTTTGGATTTTAATAACCACTCAAGCATTCCTAAATTCTTAAGTATACTTTCACTGTGAAAAAGTCTTGGCATGAGATTTCTTGCAACCAGACAGGGATCTGTCAGCATGTGCCTGGGTTGCACTCAAACTCCCATCCCAGGGATGGCAGAGCCACCAGAGAGGAGTCTCTTTCAGTCAGGAGTGAAACATGTGAATGCAAGACAATTAAATGAAAACGGCAGCCTCAGATAGCATTTTGTGGTGGACCAAGACAGCTACATGACAGCCGAGGAGGCAGAACATTGAACCAACACAAAGCTTACCAGTGTGGTTATACTTTCCCTAGACAGTTTATATCAAAACAGCATGAAACAACAACTACAAGCCAACCTCCCGTGTATTAGATTTCCCATATAGCTGGGAATTTATTTGAGCGTACACTGTGATTTCCCTCAAAGGCTGGTATGTAATGAAGTGTATGTCAGCAACAGATCTGGAGGGGAAACTGTCTCATTGCCATTTCCATTCACAATGCTTAGCAGGAACTGAGGCAAGGTGTTAACAGTCATCAAGACCACCAGCACATGGCCTGGGTTTTTGGGGCAGTCATTCACCTGTCACTTTGCTGGCACTGGTTGGAGAGCTGCTATGTGTTGGTAGACTTAATTTGGGATAATAGACTCATATTATACAGAAGTGTAGGACTAAAATTGAAGAGGGCAACATGAGCATTCACTGCATGTATAACCCATCTTTATTTGAATATTCAAGCAGACACCTGTTTTCTCTCTCTTTTTTTTTTTTTTTTTGGCCCTGATTTTTTTTTACTTTGGCATGTTTTTCCTACAGATGTACTACCCACATGTACAAGAAAGGGACTGTAAAGAACAGTCAAACAATGGACTTGGTTTTAGTACCATCTGTAATCGCTATGAGTAAAGTTCATAAAACACCAGCAGGACTGATATTTAACACTCATGTGAACTGGGATGTAAGTGGAAAATTATGGTCATCTGTCTGATATTAGTGCAGTAACATGGAATTTACCTGGTTTTTATTTTCACTTTCTGACCATGAAGTATATTTTGCACATATCAAGTGGAGAAAACCTGTGCTTGGTTGTCTACTTTACTTGTGTTCATTTTTGAAACTCCTTCATGTGAAAGAGCCCTGGTGCTGATTCAGCAATTGCTAAGTATTGTATGTACTTAACATATATGTAAATGACCCCATTAACTTCAGAGATCATACATAGGTTTAAAGTAGGCACATGTTTTGCCGCTTCATAATATAGGTTTACTGGTCCTCAGCCTGCTTGGAATTACATTGGAAAATTTGCTCACTGCCATCCTTCAAAACTAGAGTGAAATTAGGCTCAGACCCCCTGTGATTGATTTATCGGAGGATTTACTGATGGATGAACTTCTAATCAGTAAGATAGCCACAATAGACTGAGAATACAATTATATTTTAATTATATTTTATGATTACTTTACATGTTTCCCAATTTATCTCTGTTCTTTTTATTTGTGAAGGGAGGCTCTCTGGAAACTGGGAGATATTCACTCGCACCCTGTGAATGAAACTGGTCTGGAAACTCATAAAGTCTGATGGGTTTGTGCAGTTCCTTAAGCTCTCTACCCTGTAAAATCACATTTTTAATGAATTTGCTAGATCCAGCAGGTTGTGTTCATTTAGAAGAGGAGAAACCCTCTAAACCACTGTAACACCAACAATTCCATTTCACTTAATAGGAAATGAGAGTTTTGACAAATAGGTGTTGTATTTTTTTTTTTTTTTTTAAGATGCATGAAACCTACCTTTCCAAATGACTTTCAGGATCTATCTAAACGATACAGTTCTCTCTAAGAAGTAGAGGAATAGAGGTTAAATATGAGAGGCTTTTTTTTTTTTTTTTTTTTTTTTTTTTTTTTTTTGTGATCCAAAGAAGCTTAGAGTGAAAATGACAGAGGTTCCCTGTTCTCTTCACTGTTCTACAGGTTCCATAGTTGGAAGGACACATTTCTTCCAGCATTTATTATTATTATTCTCTTGACCTAAGCCTGTCAGAAAAATAAAAATCTTTTGGGAGACGAAGAACTTGCCAGCTGAAGGGATGGGTCTTTTTTTTCCCTACATACTAAACTTCCTTTATACCAAACTTTAACATATATAAACAGACATTAGTCTCTTTCCGTAGCACCCTAACTGAATGCTCGCATTAAAGGTATGTAAACCTCTAGAAAATTAATAAACTGGACTTTTCATTTAGCTTTACAGGAGAATTTCATCTAGCAGATATGATAATGGCTCCAAGTCCAGTCTCATATCAGCCATGCAATGTTTTCATGCTTAAAAATACTAGGCATAACTCCTCATCTTTGCCAGAGATAGAACAGAGTCAGGCCTCCACATTTTAAACCTGATTTGTTAAAATTGATCAGACTACATAAAAACAGTCTAAACTGAACCAGTATTTCTGGACCTTAGGAGTTTAGTAACTGCAGTTGTAAAATGTTACTGATGAGCACGCACACACATAATTGTATTTGATACATGTTAGGAATGACAGAAGTGAGAAAAAACACTCCTTACTTTTCATTTTTTAATGACCTCTGATGTAATGTAGATTTTTTCTTTCTGTTCTTAGAGGTCTCTGAATATCGTCTTTGGCAAGCATGTTGCTTAGGGTGGGAGCCTGCAGTGCAAACAGGAAAAGTATGGCATCAGGTTTTTGCTGATGAATTAAAGGCACAATAAGTGCTAGGCTGTAAGTATGTATTGTCTTTAATAGGAACGTATATCACGTGGGATATCCTTTGAGAGCATTTGGAAAAAAAAAAAAAACAAAAAACAAAAAACCACACAACTCTTTTCAGTTGAAGAAATATGTATTACAGCACTTTTAAAATCACAGCTATATAAATTGAAACTGCAAGCTCGGAACAGACCAGCAAATGCTTTGGTGAAATTAATCAGAACACCATTAAATGGAGGTTCTAAATTATAAATAGCTTACAAAAATAGCTTACATCAAAATTTTTATAGCTGAAAAAATTACCTTTGTAAAATGCTGATCTGTCAGTTTGACAAGTTTAATAAAAAATATAGGTTTTACTGAACTTTTGCATAAAAGTAGGAAACTCTTTTATTCTATAAAAATTCTAAATCTTTACAAGCTGTTTTATTTTATGAAAAAGTCCTAGATCCTCTTTGTTTTTCTTCTTCTTTGAGTTTTCAAATTCATACAAATCTGTAGGGTAGAAATTCAGAAATAATAAAATGGACTCATTAGTTCCTTAATTTTGTCACAGTGGTTTTTTCCTTCATCAACTGCTTTTATTTAGGTAATATCTCCAGCCTGTGTGTTTTCCGTCTTGTCATTATCAAAGTAAAGGGACCAGAAAGCTGAACTGTTGCTGCTCAGTGTGTGATCTTAATGTGTCTGCAAACAAAAAGAAGAAAAACACAGTTTTCTCCAGAGTACTATTTGGTGTTGAAATGATTTAGGTCTGGAAAATCAATCTGTTCATCCTTCTGGACAATTTCTGAAACAAATATTTAGCAAGATTTATAGTGTTGTACATATGCAGGCCAAAAGATTCCTCTGGAAGGCAGATTTTTGTAATGCCATATAATCGTCTACTCAATAAGATGTTTTATTGTTTTGATTTTTTTTTTTGAGTAATAAATACAATTCTGCAACATGTTTCAAGGCCATATAAATATAACCAATCATTCAACTTTTCATTTCTTCTGTAACTAGATGATTTTATATTATCCTGTTTAGATACAAAAACACTGGAGGCCTTTAAATGAAAGCAAACAAACAAAAAGCTAAATGAAACACCTCCCCTTACTTGCACTTTAATTACTGAAATTAAATTTTCAACTTAGTCATTTGAACCCATTAAAGAGTAGACTTTTCAGAAATGCCTAAATAACATAAATTCAGCTGAAACCCTGGCACATAAATACAATGTGAAAACAGGGTTTAAGAATGAAAATCATGAAAGTTGTTTTTAACATGTTATGACTATTTGCTTGTTGTTAACCATAATCACAGTTTACTAAAACAACATTGTCTAGGAATATTGTTGCATACCAATATCCCGTTGCACAATTCCCCTCTGCAAACACAGAACAAAAACCTAATCCTGGAGCATTAACACTTGTGCATGAGATGAGAGAAAACAGATACCTGCAGATGTGTAAGGCAGGAGAACGCAGGCAAATAGCACTGGAGAGCATGACCCACCCTAGCCCCAGTGCACCTGTATCCTGGGAGGTGTGAAGTTTTCAGTTGCCATCAATATCTGGCAATAGCCGTAGCTGGAGATTCTTCTAGATGATGCCTGTCTGGTGCAAGCACTGCATAAAGAAGGCTTCAGGGCATTATTTTAAAAACATGAATGAATGTTTTAAAATGTTTTTTAAAACATGAACGAATGGTTCATGAATGCTCAGAGCTACTTCAGCAGCTTGTGAAAGTGGGAGCCACAAAGGTTGGTTAGAACAAGCTTGTACAAATGAGTTAAGATGCAAACAGTGCATACTCCACCAACACAGAGTGGAGTTTTGGTCCTGTTTGTTTTGGCTTAACTAGTAATTCCCAGTCTGCTCAGGTGTTTTCACCATTATGAAGAGGAGATGTGGAAACAGGCATGCTTGTCTGATCCCGTGTGACCCCAAGCACCAGGGTGTCAGCCCTAACCATTGACCCTCAGGCACAGGCTCAGCATAGGCTGAAAGATGGACTCATAACGTCTAACCAGAATCTGACAAAGGGAGAAAGGAGAGTAAATACTTCCTATTTGGATGGTGTTATCATCAGATATTTCATTACTATGCATAATTTTTCTATTAACTTATAGAAAACATTTCACCTAGCTATGAACTCGGATGTTTCCAGAATTTCAAAGGTAAAATTGGTGGCATTATAATGAATAAGGGAGACAGTCCTGGCAAAATTTAGATTTATCTACATCCAGACATCAGATTTCTCTTCAATTCTTTGTATTTTGATAAGAGCAATGAATCCAGCCAGGGTACCAGTCATCTGCAGACACACAGATGAAGCATGAAAGCATCTGCTATAGCTATAGCAGGCCAAAATTTAGATTTGAAGCCAGAGAAAATAACTACCGGGTCTCATCATTTTTTTAAGTGGTTAGAACAAATTGCATCAAAGTAGGTTTAACCTCCCTGCAGTGAGCCCCATGCTTTAGTTTTAAAAACTACAAATTACACTTAGATGAGAAAAAAGGGGGATGCTAAATTTATTCTTCAAAAAATAAAAAATAAATGTAATCCTGCCCACCCCCCAAAAAAGTGCTTTATAGATCAAAATTCTTTATATTCTTACTAACCGTAGAAGAAAACAAACAGTTTTTGAACCTTGCTATAGCTTAGAACCATTCCTTGTTCTAGGTGTGGTTTGAAAAAAGAAGTAAACCCTTTCCCTCATTTGAATTTGTCACTTTTCACTTTCATCAATCCTTCTCTGTCATTATCACACGTAAGATGAGAAGAGAAGTTGTCCTTAGTTATCTTAACTATGTATTTATTATCACCTTTCTGTGGTGTTTTAATGACACAGGGAATATTGCCATCTCCCCTTCATATGAAAGTTTTGCTACAAATAGCAATACTTGGACAAGTTAATGATCCCATTTGTTAATAACCTTTAAAAATGAGGTGAACACCATTGCACAGATATTTCCATTGATGAATGGAAATCATCAGTGTTATTTCAGAATGTTTTCTCTTCTAATTCATTGTGTATCCAACCAAACAGCTTGTTTGTTTGTTTGAATGTAAATCTTTATACTCTTTCCTGTTTTAATTATGATGATTATTAATCCTAAAAAGTGGAAGAATCAGTTAAATTTTTCACTTCATAGACAATAGAAATGTTTTTACTCTACTCCCTGTTCTCATCTTTTAGTAATTAATAGCAGAATTAATTAAAAGTAGTTAGAAATCCTCCTTTTTGCCTGCAAGCAAGTAAATTAATTTATTCATGCCTGAATAGGAAGTTTTGGAGAGTTTCTTTGGTCCATCTCTGTCTTCAAGCACTCAACAGCATCTCCCTGTAGCTCGACATGACTCAAGCAATCCATCTTGGTGTTTTTTTCTTATTATGGCCAACTACATTTTTTGCTCTGTAATTATTTCATCAAGAATACAATTTAAGCTTAATAAATAGAGTCTTAATTTCTGATAATGATATTTATTTATTTTCTCCAGTATGCATCTAAGACATAAATTTGTCTTCCTTTGTCACCAAGAGAATCTCTGGAGATTCGCTGGAGCCATTTGTCAAACACTTTCATTACTTTCTAGTCAGCTGCATTTGTTTCTTCTGTTCTACACCCATAAATTGCTCTGGGGAAATTCTTCACCAGTTGAACCTTCTGTTTTGAAATAATATGATTATCCCACATTTCTGTCAACGTGGATGGTACTAGGCCCAACGTGGCCCTAGATAGTGCATGGGGATAGAAAAAGTTATTGTTAATTTTTATGCCAATTCTTTTACTAAAATTCGTTTGTTTATCCACCAGCTTTCAAAGCAAGTTTTTGTCTTTCCATGACAAAGGATTATTTTTTTATTATGCTGATCTCTGGACAATGTTCTGCCCCTGTTTCTGTTTGCATGACTTTCACTGAGTTAATGCAGCTATGGAGTCCAGACATGAAATCAAGTCTATGTTTTTTTCTATTTCTATGAATAATCATTTACCAGTCATTTTCTGCTTTTGACATTGTTCATTTTCAGTCATGCATATGCTAGTAGGTCAGAACCTTCTGACTAGATAGCTTAACGCTAAATAATGCCACTCACTGTGGCAGAAAAGTATACTGTCATCTTTGGTAGTGCTGTTATGGCCATATGGATACAGAAGTGTTTGTGTAAACTTAAGTTACACCAATAAACATTCAAATACATCCAGAAGATGAAAAGACAGATGTAGATTCAGGCTTTTTTCCAACAAAGTGAATAAACAGGTGCCTAAGTTTGAGCCAATGGATTTTAAGTCTGTGCTTCTCCTCTAGGGCTATGAAAAATTGAGTGGTGTTTGTGGAGGGTTAATAGCTAATTTTCAAAGATGCTGAACATTCATTAAATTGTCTGAAGTTGATGGAAGATATGTATGATTATAGGGTAGTGAGGTTGAATAGCTAAGTCCTATAAGTTGAGAGGAACATTTAGCCCTATTTGCCATGTCCAGGCTATTGAGGAAAACAAACAAACAAATAAATAAACACTTGGAACAGTTCATTTGGAACACTCCTTTATGAAAATGGTTTAACTGATTCATGCTGACAACAGACAACTAGCATAACTTGTTGATAAGATTCAGTTTCATACATACCTATTGCTGTATTTATGGATTGTTTTTAAAATGTTTGTACTTGAGCAGAACTGAAAAACAACCATGCGTGTAACATGCTGCAGTTGGTCAGAAAGCAATCATGTGATTTGCAATTTTCCAAGGAGACCTGAAGGGGGCAAGTTGTATTTATGTGATCTAAATCCACTGGTTGCATTCAGGGGGGATTAACATCTGTTAAAAGTATTATGTTTATCATGCAGGTGTTTCAATATTTGTATTTATTACGTGTTGCAGCAACAGTCTCTGAGAAAACATTCATATAACAATCTGGTTGTTTTATTGTCTGAATCTGTCAGGACAGTCATTTTGTTACTCCAGCATTGTGATCCCCTTGCAAGTTGTAAACTATTTAATGAAGTGAGTATATAGAGAAAGATGACAGACTTTCAAACTTTTGGAAGACAGTTTTACATCAGAGACATTGGTTTTTGCACTTGGGATTGTTCCTAATACATGTATGGCAAAAATGTTGAATTAGATTGAACATTTCCAGAATTCCAGTGTATTCCCCTGTGTAGGTCTATATTTGACATTGCTTTCATTTTGTCAATAAACAAAACGCTTAGATTCCAATATTAATAGAAATAAATATTCCACAAAGTATCTCATAGAAAGTGTAATTATATCTGACTTTGAAGAGATTTGCTTATATTATGCTTTTATTGCCCCAAAAGTAACTCTGCAGATACAGTAACTTGCAGGAAAAGCTGTTGCCTGCTTAAAAATGAAAAAAAAAAAAAAAAGACAAAATTTAAAAGCTTGACATCTGCTGATTTGTATTGTAGTGTAATGTGACACTGCAAGTACCACAGACAATACAGCTATGTTAAAAATGTTAAGGTTGCAAAATCAAATGCTCAAAAGCATACGGAAATACAACAGTTTAGGTCACCTGTGTATCTTAATTTGCCTCCCCTGAGTGATTACATTATGGTGCAGTCTTTATTATATTATCATGGATGTTTTGTTCATAGAAACTCTTGAATCTAATCCAGCTCATACTGGAGCTAATGGAAATATTTTCTTTGACTTCAGTGGGTTTCAGGCCAAGTTCCAAATCGCATGTTTTTCTTATTTAACCCATATTTCTTGAAATAACATAGGTGTATATAATGACAAAATTTATCCGGTGAATAAGACATGATCCTTGTTCTGAACAATTTACAAAAGCCCTGCTCATGTAATGAACTGGAGGTGATTGGTTCCCTCTGCCTAAATGGATCACTATTTCACTTTGATTAATCCACAGAATTGTAAGTTTATTTTTATATAGAGTTCATTGCTGTATCAGAAAGAAAGAAGATTAAAAATACAACTTATTGCTTTTTTTTTTTGTTTTTTGTTTGTGACAGAAAAGAATTTATACCTAGGACAAAGACAACGCAGTTCAGATGAAGAAGGGTACATATATATTCATATATATATATATATTTCATTTAGCATATGGGCACCAATAAATTACACATATTATAATAATTATTGTAAAATGATAATTTCAATAATAAATATCTAGCCAAAATTGTATTTAAATGTGGTATGATCCATTAGGAAACGACAGAGTTCCTGCCAAAGATGGAGATGAGATTAAGTTTGTTTCTGTCATTTCTGCTAGATAAGTTCTCCAGTGTGTCATATTGTTTGGAATTAATATCAGCCATCTTGCCCTCAGTTCCTCGATTTTGATTCTGACCTTGGCCATGGATTAGTTGCAACTAAAGGACTTGTCTCAAATTATTAGAAATGCAATTAATGTGCAGGTGCAAGGAATAAACTTCTTCTTCTCCCTCCCCCCCTCCCCCTTTTTTTTTTAATGTTTAAGATGAAAGCTAAGATTTTATATTGTATCACCATTTCTCCATAACACTTTCCCTCGTATTTCAGATGAATTGCATCTATTTCTACAGTGACCTTCAGAAAAGCAGGATCACACACAATTTATTTTCTATTTTCCATCAGTAATTTAACTTACTGCATGTCCTTATTCAGCAGGACTTCTCCCTGACCACTGCTGTCTTCCAACAATATAAACAGCAGCAGCATTCATTGTTTTAACTCTCACATTTATTGATCCTATGGTGAAAAGAATATGACTGAAATGTTTATATGTATTATGTACATATAATTTTATTCTTTCTTTTGGCCTTCTGAATTAGTAACATCTGTTCCTGCTGATGGAAAATATCCTCTGGGCCACAGAGGAATCAGTCACATGTTGCTGCTGGAACAGCCTGTGTGAATCAGCAGTAAGATAGACTCATCACTCTGCACCTAATAGATATAACACCAAAATGGAGCCAAGACATTCCTGTCCAAAGTGGGAGGTAACAATCTGTCCTCTAGCTTGAAAAGAGAAGCCTCAAACCATTTTCCAATAGGCCTACAGCCTAATAATCAGAGTCTACTTAATCTGACTCACTGTAAGCTTCACTTTTTTATCAGAGCTTCATATTGCCTTCTTAACATAAGAAATAAGGTGGTCCATAAGCTAACTGTAAGAACATAAGAAAGAAAAAGGCCCAGAAATGAAAGGCCTTCGCGTCTGTGATTTTCTAGACTTTCCATTCACCTTAACTCTAAAATTTCGAAGATCTATATCAAACTTTACCAATGTGTTAGTCATTATCTGAGAAGACTGCAGCAAGTAATCAGCAAAACATGAGTTTTTCAAACCAAGATTTTGGTTTAAAAAGTGACAAAATGTCTTCACATTTGGAAAATTGAGCCAGAATCTTTCATCCAGATTTGCTTTCTCAAGTACCAAATTAGTGACACAGAGGAAGTTCTCTTATTCAGAGTAGTCTTCTTCTAAATGTAATATACGTTGATCTTGATGCACACTAGTGATTAAGGTAGTGACCAGGAGTTCTGTTTTGTGTTTGTGTTGTGCCCAGCACATAAAGAACTGGAACTTTTAGCCTGCTCATCTACTCAGGTAAGCCACGCATACTCAAAGCCTCTTAGATAAATAGTAGAAGCACAATAAATGTTTATCATATGAGTTTCAAAATTTGTTTTTAAAACACCCTTGGTAAATGGTTGTGTTGAAGGAATCCTATGTCAGTCTGGACCTCTGAGTCTTACAGTTACAGTGAAGGCAGCTTCGTGTGCAAACTAGCTTATGTAAATCACAGATGACCAATAAGAAGATGTACACGTACATTATATCACAGAATCACAGTATGCAAGGGATTGGAAGGGACCTTGAAAGATCTTCTAGTCCAATCCCCCTGCCAGAGCAGGAACACCTAGATCAGGTCACACAGGAATATATATCTGTCATTTATAGAAAGACCATTTCTGTCCCAAGCTTTAGGTATGTTATATTCCTTTAAAAAGTCAGTAAAATGGTCTCCAGTTTGATGAATGACTTATCTAAAGTCTTTCAACCCTATATATGCAGAAAACCTTCCTGTGAAATTAGTATGTACTTGTACAAAAAGATTTATTATTTTCTCTTGGTATGTATAATTATTTTTAGTTATTTCCTCATTTATTTATTTGAATATTATTATTCTGCCTCTGTTTCTTTCTAGCTTTACTCACTATTTCTCTCAAATACTACTGTTCTTGGTGGGAAACTTCCAGAATGTATACAACAAAAGTGAATTTTATTAAGACCAATTGATTCACTAAATCAATTCGTGATTTTACATTCCATGGCTTTTTATAATATCATTTATACTGCAGAGAAGAAAAGGCTCTGAGAGTCAAGTAATTGAGTCAATGTAACAGAGATAGATTTTATCTACTGAACATTTGCTCCTGGTTCTTTACATTCATACCTGCATTCATTTGCCCTTGCTATTATTTTTTTTTTTTTTTGGGCCACATCATAGCAACATATTATGGATGGTAATAAATTACCAAAAATGAAGAGATACACTGTATGGCTAAAAATAATGCCCACACTTTCCTCTGAAAATCTTAAGCAGCTCTTCAGAAAGTCGCAACATCAGATCTGTGAGGTGTTATCTACCTTTGTTTTCAGTGGGAGATGAGGACATACAGTCCTCCAGAGACCTAAGACCCATAGACAATATTATAAAAGTCAAGTAACCGACATGTGATAGTGTGGTTCATCCAATAAGAAATGGATTGTTTAAAACAGACAAAGTGGAATGAGTAACTAGCTATCAGAGACAGTTTTGACATAGAGCCATAAAGTTGGAAGCAGCATACCGTTTTAGCAGGCATTAATGCAGCAGACAGACCTTCCTAATGATCTATAAATAAAACAGAAAAAATGTCTTCCTGGCTTAAGTGAATTATTGTTGCCATTAAAGATGATAGCACTACATGGGAGGAAAGGTAGTGCTACTTCTTTAAAATGGAGTGTTCCTCCCGCACACCCGTTATTAACTTCATCTAGAAACTGGAGTAACACAAACACAACCTTCTTCTGTCCAATTTTAACATTACATCCATACAAAACGAAAAGGTAGGATTTTTTTTTTTTTTTTCTGAAAAAAGCCAGGCAGCCCCCTGTAATACCTGCAGACTTTCTTTCCCCATCATAATTTGGAACTAAGAAAATTCCCACCTGTATCTTTACCCACTTTCTAGTAGGGTGTGCTCTTGGGAGCAGCACAGACAATAATTTTTTATGGTTTATTAATCATTAGCAATCAAAAGGTTTAAAAAATATTTCATCTCACCTGAAATATGGGATTTAATCATATGACAATAGATTAAGTCATTTTGTAGAGTAACCCATGAGTATTTAGACTAGGTCTTGAAAACCTTCAAGGAATAGAGCCTGTCTGACCTCTTTGGGAAACCTGTTCCAAAGCAAATGGCAGCCTGTAGGCAGTGTTTTTTATTGTTGTTGTTGTATTTTTTTGAATATAAGATATTTTTTTGCTTTCCATACTGCTAAGCAGTGTGATCAGATTGTTGTGAATGAATAGCTTTATAGGAATGAGGATGAATATTTTTTTGAAGCCCTGTACTTGGAATTTTCACCTGGATCTGAATACATCTTGATAAGGGGCCACATTTATTTCCCTTTATATCAAGGTATGATGAGACTCCTTATTTCTAGCAACTTTCAGCCTACTTTGAATTAACCAGGAGAACAGCTGCTGAGATCTCTATATAGAATATGATAATATAGAATAACCATATACGGCACTGCCTGTACCCAGTCTGTTGAAGCATCACAGCTTGCTCATGCATGGCTGAGAGAAGATTAGGTGAATTTGCTTTTACTGACACTCTTTTCTCGATGTTGTCATTAGCCTTCATCCTACCATTGTGAATTCTACCAAAACCATTAATTTATCTTTACTCAGACCCTCTCTGTCCTCTGTCTCTTTTCCTCATTTTTCTTTTCTAGAGAGGATATTTGCTATTTACAGAGAGAAGGGAAAGGTGTGCTTGGTGAGTTTCTGATATGTGGATCCTCTGTTCAAAATCCTTCTCTTAGGACTCAGATTCCAAAACTTAGATTTGGTTTTCATACTGTCTGTTCAGTTGCAGGCAGGTTGTAGGCACACAAAGTATAAAGTATTTATTTTCCATTTACTCCAGCAATATTCCATTCATGATTTATTTATTTATTTATTTTTAAATAATAGCCTATCCCTCTCTACAGAGATGTTCTGGAGATGCCTTTGTATGACGTTCTTGGTGCTGGCAGATGTACCCCTAGGCACCAGCTAGTCTCTGCTGCTGGTTAAATTCTCCTGGTACATTATGTCAATTTTTTGATGAGTTTTCTACCTGGTAAAGGACAGCTGTGTTGCTTGTCTATTTTGTAAAATCTATTTTCCCAGTATTTATGTATGTACAGTACTCTTTTAAGTTATAATCAAACACAGAATTCTCAAAGTGTTGTATTTACATAGATCAAAATCCAAGGTCTTGGATCTGGTATTTAAAAAAGACTTTTAAAATACCCCAATCATTTTCATTTTCATGGCTTTAAAATTAAATTTTATAATTCAAAACACTATGGAATTTCTTAATTTGAAAAATATGGATTAAAAAAAAATCTCCTGTCTTAGACATGCTTTCTTAACCTAGAGATCAGTTCAGTAAATCATATGAAGTGCCCCTCAGCACTTTTCCGACATTTTACAGTGCTTCATTACTGCAGATAAATGTAGTTACAGTTCACATAATACGAACCCAGAATTCTTGTGCAGGTACTTAATTGAAGTGGATAAATTTTTACGCAGCAGTACTTTGTTCCTCCTAAATCTTTAGTAGTCCATGGGTAATAATATAAGTGGTAGTAGTGTTAGGTATTTTTTTTTTAACAGAAAGAAAAAATACTGCAGTTTGTTTTGTGTTTTCAGTCTCTGACAATGAATTAAATGAAGGAGGCTTATATTCCGAGGAATTATAAAGGGTTAAAAAAACATAGATGTCCATAAAGAAACAACATTTGTAAGTTTTATGGTTAAATCAGCCAATGCTTTGCTGACCAATAAAATGGAAAATGTGTGCTTTTATAGGTTTATAAAAAAGGCAAACTCTGGTTGCATGAAAAATAACTTTCACCGATTGAGTACAGGTGGCGACTTGTTTAAACTCTGAAGATGTAAAGGCTTAGTATGTATGACTGAAAAAGGGAACATGGCACAATAAAAAGTCTTCCTTTCTTTACTCATCAATCCTTTGGGTATTCCATGTCAAATAAATGTTACAACAATTTACAGTAAAAGTATACAGTGGAAGTGCCAACGTTAACACTTCTTAGGATTGGACAGGGTCCAAATTTTTCACACCAATATTTAATGTGAAGTAAAATGTCTTTTCCATTGGAAGTGTCAGCTGTAACATGCTTTCCTATATTTGGCAACATGCTCATGTGAAGTATAAAGTCAAATGCACATGATGTTCTTTTTATTTCAACCATGATAAATTGTGTTCATTTGTTTAAGTGCAAGTGGCAGTTTTAGTGTTCCTACTATAAATTTTGGTTAGCTTCTATTGACATGCTGTATTAAACTTAAGAAAAACAAATTACACTTCACCCATTTTAATTGACTAAATGTGTCAAAAACACAATAAGTATAACACGAAGGGTCAGAGTCTCAGACTTCACCATAATGGGTGTCATGGCAAGGATCCAGCTTTTTGTACATTTCATTTTTCATAAAGTTTTAGTAAGAGGCATACATTTAACATTCACTTCCACTTCAGATTTGTAGCTAAAAAACCCTCTCGTGTTCTGTTCCTCTTGCACTCACTCTAATATTGTTAAAAGTTCTTTTTTTTTTTTTTTTTTTTTTTTTTTTTATTATTTCTTCTTTTTAAGGTGATAGTACTGATGAATATTGATGATCCTCTATAAACATTAGATTTCAAAATTGACTTTGGTATTTGAAGGAACGAATTTGTGATTTATGTGGTACAAAGGGATTTGTGTCAAAACTCATGCCTGAGACTGTGGTTAGGAATCCCTGAGACCACTTTTCTAAATCAATGAGTGTGGTTGAGTGCCAGATAAAACTTGTCATGCCTCGTTCTCAGGGGATTTGAATAGAGCCTGTCACTTTCAATGTACACATTTCATGATAAAGAATTGATGTCTATTTCTATCTTTCAGAAATCTTTACCTGTTTTCTGGATGTTAAAAAGTGAAAAGTAAGGAAAACCACTAGAAGATGGCATGAGTATTGGCAGGATGCCCCTAAACACTGAAATACCTTGATGGAGTTCAAGCCATTTGAATGTCTCAGAGTGGATTAATTCTTATGAATTATGAACAAGGGGTCAGCACTTGTTACAAGTGCCAGTATCCTCTTTTTTTTTTTTTTTTCTTTTTTTTTTTTTTTCTTTTTTCTTTCGTCACTGTGTAAGCCTGCACCCACTGAAAGGCTTTTGCTCTCAGCCTGACCGTCTGCCTGGTTAGAAGCAGCAAAGAAGACTGGTTGGAGAACTGATTGGCTCAAGATGTGTGTAGGTCTTTCAGCAGGATTTATCAGAATTGAATGCCTGGCTCCCTTGGCTTTCCAGAGAATCCTTTCAACTATGTTCATCTTCCAGTGGACATCACATATTGCTGGATATCAACAGCAGCAAGGTTGAACCAACACTAATAACACCATCTGCCTGTTTTGTAGCCTCCTGCAATGGATAAGTATCGTCAGGCAAAGCCTTTGTCTGCTCCTGCTTGCTCTAGTTTGTACTGCTGCTGCTGGTAGAGTCCAAGTATAATGCCAGTGGTAAATAAGATGGGTCCAGATATATATTGGCAAAAAGCAAGGGGCTTGAAAAGGAGGCCTGGAAGGACCTGAGGCTGGAGGCGTTGAAGCCCAAATACTGCTGGGAGGACTCCAGTGAGGAGATCAAAATCACTCTGAAAGAGCGGTTTATTCTTATATTCTTGCCAGTATCTTTAATTTCATTTGTAGATGTTCACAAATATACTCTTGTTTGGTGTGTACTCAGTGTTATTTACCTAGAGAAAAACATTTTCTGATCAACAAATTGGCAAATCTTCAAAAACCTTCTTGATATATGTGCACGGCACTCTGTTTCAATAACATGGCTAATTGTATGCCTACCCTTTGCCTTTTTATGGCTGAAAATGCTGTACATGTAAACTGTTAGAGTCCTGTTATATCAAGTCTGCTTAATCAGCTGATTCTGTATAGGGTGTGTAACTTCATGCGAATACGTACCTGATCAAAACTAAAAAAGTCAGTGCTGGTACAGTACTGATCTCTGGTTCTATGACTGTAGAAATAATCCATATGAAATAATGCCTTCATTGAGTCTTTACCAGAACTTTTCCTGTAATTTTGCTACTGTATAAGTGTTTAATCCAAATACTTCATTTTTAGTACGTCAGCACCTTGCTTTTTTTTTTTTTTTTTTTTTTTTTTTTTTTTTGCTAGACTCAGGGTTTCCTGCTGTCTTTCCTGATCTGCCTCTCTTTTACATAGCAGACCTCTTCACCTCTGCTAAATAACGTTCCTTCACCCACAGGTTTCACAGTTATGTCCTCCTTTAGGCACTGCCACAATGGTTAAGATACATCATGGCATGCAGAATTTGGAGCATTTTTTCACTTGAGTTTTTGAAGATATTTGCTCTTTTATTCAGTCACTATGCTGTATCCATTTAACTAGAAAGTGTGAATGTGTGTGTCTTTGGTTTCAAGGTAAATTTAATTTGCTTTTTGGGGGTTTTACGATCCTGTCACAACTTAAGCAACTAGTTTCATAAACGTACTTGTAGCTGCCAGAGGCTGTACATTCCTCAAGACCAAAAGTACATCAGCTGGAATCATATATAAGCAGGATCCCAAAGGGAACTTAAAACTTTCTTCATGATAGACCAAATGACAAAAACTCTCCAAAAGTTATAGTTAAGTAGGTAGGAAACTTAGCTAACTCTGTGAATATTGTCAACAGAAATGACTGTGCTGTCTAAAGCTCCATTTTCACTCTACTTTTAATGCAGAATCACAGAATATGTTGTTTTCAACATTTGCCAATGTAACTGCAGAAAATCTTTTTCTTTCTTTCTTTCTTTCTTTCTTTCTTTCTTTCTTTCTTTCTTTCTTTCTTTCTTTCTTTCTTTCTTTCTTTCTTTCTTTTTCTTTCTTTTTTTCTTTCTTTTTTTCTTTCTTTTTTTCTTTCCTTCCTTCCTTCCTTCCTTCCTTCCTTCCTTCCTTCCTTCCTTCCTTCCTTCCTTCCTTCCTTCCTTCCTTCCTTCCTTCCTTCCTTCTTTCTTTCTTTCTCTCTCTCTCTCTCTTTCTCTCTCTCTTTCTCTCTCTTTCTCTCTCTCTTTCCTTCTCTCTCTCTTTCCTTCTCTCTCTCTCTCTCTCTTCCTTCCTTCCTTCCTTCCTTCCCTCCTTCCTTCCTTCCTTCCTTCCTTCCTTCCTTCCTTCCTTCCTTCCTTCCTTCCTTCCTTCCTTCCTTCCTTCCTTCCTTCCTTCCTTCCTTCCTTCCTTCCCTCCCTCCCTCCCTCCCTCCCTCCCTCCCTCCCTAATCCCTCCCTCCCTATCTCTCTCTGATGGAATACTTCTTAAAGTTCAGCTGAATATTTTAGCTGGTTGCTCAGAGTTCAGAATTTAGTCTATCATAAACAAACAAAAAAAAATATCTTGAAAACCTCTCCTGTATCCATTCTATACAGCCTTAAAATGTGGAAAAGGAAAATATTCCATCTGCTCTGCAGAAAATGCCATTTACTGGATCACTAGTGATATACCTAAACTTAGCCAAGTTAAACAAAGTGAACACCTTCCATCCCAACAACAGCATCAAAGAAACACTAACTGCTGGGACCCTGCCTTGGACTTTAACAGTTAATTTGCTGAGTATTTTGTTGGGGCTGAGCATGCTCAAGCCCAGAGCTGGCAGGCTGACAGGTTTCCCTGAACTGCAAATTCTGTCCATTGTGGGACACTGGTATGGTGAGTATGGGGACTGAAAGCAGAGAGTACCTCACTGGAGTTCTTTCTGTTCATACTGAGGCAGTATAAAGACAAAGAAGGAATTTCACAGTAGTGAAAAGGAGAACCAATTTAGGATTGTACATGTAATAGACTAGAAAGATGGAGAGGCTAGGACTGGGATCTGATACTTTAAAGAAAAAAAATCTGACTTTATAGTTAAAGACTTTTGATAATGTATATATATAAAAAAAAAAGTAAAGTTTGTACATGGCAACTGAATTCTGGTTACTCCAATCTTCTAGTGCTTGACCTTGCTTTAAGTATTCCTTTTATGTTTCTTATCTATATGTTTTATGTTTTACTGTGTTTTGGTTATATACAAGTGAAGTGTGTCATTGCCATAAGAAGATGTAATATTAATATTATATTGTTGTACATTTATAAAATCAAAATCAGTAACAGGGGAGTAGAGTTTATGGTGAGCGTAGAATGGAGCTCTAGGTCCGTGTGGCTGCTGCAGTCTTTCGTAAGTTCAACTAGAAGTTTTCTATAGATGCAAACATTTAATTACCTGAAAAACTGTTCTCACTTTACAGTAGGAAGATGATTCAGGAAATATCAGGAACAACTATTGGAACTAAATGAATCTGCTGATCGAAGTCAGATAGGAGAGATGACAATGACTAGAACCAATCATAATTTTTATCTAAAACCATAATCTAATCAAAATATTTTTGTCTCAAACGTTACTTTGCAGAAAAGTGGCTATATATCTGCCACTCAAATCTGGAAAGAAAACTTGTATACAATTTAGAAATTATATTTTATCATCTTTTCCTTTGAAAACCTAAGCTAGAAGTATAAATGGGATATCTTAGTAATTTTAGAAATCTTAAAAACACAGTTTTCTTTATTAATTGACTAGACTATTATTATTTTGGGTAAAATCAAAAGTATACAGATAAATATTCCCTTTGAAAAACAACTGGTTTTATTATACTTTTAGTGAAAACACTACCATGCAGAAGCCCCTGCCAATTAAAAAAGCACATTATTACAAAAAGTGTGTTACCTAACTGAGGCAACCAAGTGCCAGGGAAATAAACAAATTCACACAATCCAACTCTAACAGAAAAACATCGGTGTCTCAAATATTCAAAAAAATATTTTGACCATTCAGTGTAAAAGAACCATGACAAAACTATGAGTGACACTGGAGCTTTCTCTGAAAGTGATAATACAGGCTTACCTAATTCTCTTTCACCTCAAGGTTAAAGGCAAAACCCAGTTGGATTTCACTGGAGTCAAAGTCCCGCTGTTTTTAATATAACCATATGACTGGCTTATGTCTTCCATTGTAAGACTCTTGAAAATATTCTTTGTTGTAATATAGGTGTTTCCAGGGGTCTCTCCCATGAGTTTGTCTCTGAGATACTCCAAGAAACAAGAAACATTCCACCATACTTGATCACTTCTCATCAAGACTAAGAATTCGTATTATATATATACTTTGTCATTCTTTTGCATCATCCATTGTAACACAGTGTTCTTCATTGCTGTCTGTTATTTAATAAATAAAGTCAATCAGCATAGACTTACTTGGCAATACTCCATAAAAATCCTTATTACAAAAGCTTGTCCATCACAGCAAAGTATTTGGTTCCTCATACTAATACACGAACTGATTTCAACAGCCTTATTATCCATTAGCATCCTCTTTATTTTTTATTTATTTTTATTTATTTATTTTTTTTTTTTTGCTACACCTAGTGTAGCAAAGCATTAAAGTGCCTTCACATTCACATATATATGTACATGCACACATGCTCACAAACACTGCTCTGGCTGCAATTGAGAAGTGGCTTCATCGTATGCATTGCTGTATGAGTATAGATATAATTGTCAGATTTATCTGCTCTTGTCTAATGCAGCAAGGAATTTGTCTTTTGGCCAAGGAAATGCAGGGATGCTGCTTATGTTCTCATGGCAGCAAGGGCTCCAGCCCCTTTGGAAATTAGTCAACAAAAATATTATTATAATGCACCTGTGCAGGCTTGACTCTATATGTATGAGGTTTAACAGGGATTGGTAGGCAGAAACAGATTACCCCAATCCCATGAGCCTCTTCCACATTTGCTGGGAGACTATTTTTTTCCCCAAAGCTCACACTACTTAAAACCCAAACACATACCAACAGTAATGAATGATCTTCTTTCACTCAACTAGGCATTAACCACTTCAAGATCTGTGAAGTATGAGAAGCTTTTACAAGTATTTATATCAAATTCCTAAGTGGTTTATTACAGGAAAAAGATTTTTTTTCTTATTATGTGTGTTATTATTATCAATTTATAGAGTGCTGCTGTTGCTGGCTGTGCCCAACCATGGATAGAGACAGTTTTTCCTGCATAAAATTAACTGGAATGAGCTGAAATGTTTTCCTAATTGAAACATTTACTACATCAGGAAAACATGAAATTTGTGGGTATTTATTGACAAAAGCATACTGTGGTGAATTTAACAGGTTTGATAAAGTATGAAATATGGGATTGCTGTAGCACTGCTGGGGTAATACACAGCTGTACCTTCTGGTGGTGGGCACAGCAGACATCTTTGATGAGATTGCCTGGAAAGTACCCCTTGGATCTTGTGGTTTGGAAGTACTCACACAGCTGTAGGATACATAAATTAGCCTTAAATATGCATTCCACGTTAAGGAGTGCACACGATAGGTTTCTCAATCAATCCAACTGGAGTTTCACTGCTCTGTGAAGAGTTAAGTAGCTTAACAGGGTGACATATAGAAATACCAAAGCCAGCTCATTAGGGTATGGCTACTAGATGTTGTTTTGGGAAACTGGAGATCCCAAATTTATATGGGGAAGCTCCAATGGAAACATGGGTTCATTTGCCATGCTGTAGATCTGTTCACATACAGTGGTCCTTCATTCACAATGTCCAGATGTTTAACAGCCCAATTGAGCTAGTGTTTTTGTTTTTGTTTTTTTTTTTTTCCTTCCCTCCCCGGGGTACCAGATGTCCAGAAAGCACAAACAAACAGCAAAACTCTTCAGTCAAATAAAATTGCCAGGCTGAAAAGAACAACATATCCTCAGAGTAAAAGATGTGTGATAGCCCAGTTTATGGTAAATACATCTTTACATAAAAATAAGTATTAGGTGGGGTGGTAACATAAACTAGATATTCAGGGCTGCAGGTTCTTTCTCTCACTGAAACCTATCAAGGACCTGAAAGCTTTTTGACAAAATCTGGCTCAGTGCCACAAAATTTCAGTTTTGATAAACTGCCATCTTTCTAGTAAAACACAGTTTCATTGGAAAATTCCTGACTCACTAGATTCATCTAAACAGATGCTGACAATATGGTTCAAACATACGGGATACATAGGAAGACAGAGCAAATTTCAATTTGTATTTGGACTCCAACCCTACACTAAGAAATGTGTAGCCTCACTCCTGAGCACCGGTGAAGCCTTGATGTGGGATTGGGGTCATGGTCATGGTCAGTTACTATTGAAATTCTTCCCAGAAGAAATTTGTAGGAGCCTCAGCATAATTCTGCCATCACATTCTCACCTCTGCAATCCTAGCAAAGGTATTCAGTGTGTGCATTTTACCATATCTGCCGAGGCCGCAGACATGACAGTGTAGCTGGCAAAGTTGCAATCCAGATGTATAGCTCTTCTGCTTTCCTTTTGGGATATTTGGCAGAGGTTCAGTGATGTAACAGTGTACTGCCTTCTGAACCTTGATGCACATGACAGACCAAGACTAATGGTTTCCTTTAAATCTGGGGCTGAATACCATTGTTGGCTTTGAAAATTCCAAGAAATGTAATTTCACTTTAGATCACTATAAATTTATAAGCTGTTGTACAGTGAAGAAGTAATCTCCTGGGAAATGAGCATAAAACTATTATATTTTCATTAACAATCTGTTTTCACCATTGACTTAATCCACATTTACTGTTGTGGAATTTGATTATGCACTATCAAGCACCATAAAACAATATTAGGTGTGTATCAAAGCATCCATTTTACCTGGTCATGCTGAATTTCCTTGGTTTAAAACCTTGAATCCTTTCTATCTAACTAAAAGGAAGTTACCTGGTGTGTTTACTGTCATCCACCTGAAAAGAAACATAGCAATTTCTTTTTTTTTTTTTTTTTCCTTCCATTAATGACCTTTTTCTACAAGAAAAAAAAAATAGAAGATAGGGAGAAGGGAAAGAGAAATTAAAATATTATTTTGATAAATTTAGCATATTAATTTGATTTGAGAGCTTTATGCTCTGCACCTTGCTTTTTATTTGGCTGCATTATTTTCATACATATAGGCTTGCCTCCACAGCTCAAACCTGCAAAATACACCAAAAATAAATACTGAACCAAACAGAGTAACCTAATTTCATGGGCCTGTTTAAGAGGTATCTTATAATCAGTAGCTGGGGGAGAAACTGTTACGAAGGTTTTAAAATTGTCACACGTGATTTTGGAACAACCCTCCTTTTCAGCTACGAGGTGGATTTTTATTTCAATGTTGTCTGGATGACTATTCTGATATTTGGAACTGTTTTCTGTCTGATAGTTTGAAATATTTGGAACTGTTTTCTGTCTGAAACTGATAGTTTCTCCTCATGAGTTTGATAAAATTATCTATAGAAATGTCAGGCTACTCATTATGTACTTAATTATCTAGTGTTTTTGCATTTTTCCAATAGAATGAAATGATTATTTTTACCATTAAGGTGGGAAGTCAGTTATTTTAAAACAGGCTCATTGATTGACATTAAGTAAATCGAATATGCTAAATTGCATATAGATTTCAAATAATTGACTAGTGTTTCATAGCAGCTGCAGTTAGAGAGGACTGACATGAACTTAATGTTAGCGTTACAGTTTTGCATATAACATTTCCAAACCTGTTAGCTGCAATAGGTTTTTAGCAAAAATCAGTTCCGATGATGTTAGCCACAACATTTTAAAATTTGCCAAAGAATCTGTGAAACACATAGTGATGTCACTGTACAAAATATTTTATACTACCAATGTACCAGGAGGGAAATTAGGGTTAAAGAGAAGTGTTTAAATGCAAGGGAGATATTTTATGTATGAGAAGTGTTGCACCTTCTTTATTATTATTCAAAATGTATCTAAAAATATATATATATAAAAAAAAAAGAACAAAAAGAGCTCATCTTCATGTTCACAAGTTTTCTATTTAGCAGCTTGCCTTTACCTACTTTGATAATAATATTGCGTACAAGCACAGGGAAAAAGGGGAAAGGTCTTGGAAGTTATATTGATGAACTATGTGTAGATCCCATAGCTGGCATAAAATATCTTGTTTGGGCTGTAAAAATATATTAGTATGTCATGTTATCTTCATAAATTCTTCTAACACATAAGGTGGGTAGTGTCCCCCTGAATCCCAGGACTCATTACAATTTCTGCTTGCTCTTCCCATCCATCAGCCTTTCTGTCACACAGAGCAGGCGTGCGGCTGGGGCCAAAGCATTACGGTTTTGGGGGGGTAGATACTGAGTGAGTTATTAGCTGTGGCAGACAGCCCTGTTCCCAAACACTCCTGAGAAGGTTCTTCGCTTAGGAAAGCAACAATTACAATGGCATTTCCAACCTGGAAGACTCTGGATACAGCCTGTTGGTTTTTGTTTTTTCCTTTGCAACAACTCTGATTAGACGTTAATCATGATTTCCAGAGCTTTCCAAAGTTCACCAGAGAAGTTCAAGTGTTTCAGATGTTCACTAGTGTTCATATTCACTGAGCAGGCTGGCTTGCATACAGCTCTATCCTTGTTTGTAGGAAAACTATATATTCTATTTCTGTCTGAAAAGCCAGATTCTGAGACCCCAAGAAACTGAGAATTTGGGGCTCTGGTGCAACATCAGACTGGAATGAAGACTGCAAATTAATACATGAACAACCCTGCTTTTCACAGTTGGAAGAATTTAGAAGTACCAAAACACTTTCCCTTTCATATATGTATTTTTCTTTTGTGTTTCTCAAATTAGCACATTTTAAAACAGATATGCTTAAGAGGATTTATGATCTATTTGCACAGATGATGAACATCTGATTTATTTCAAATAAAGGTGTTATTTTTTCTATTTGGAGGAGGGGAGATTTGAATGCTTTTTCAGACAGCTACTGTGAGATTAAAAAAATTAAAGGTATTATTTAAAAGTCATGTTGATTGATTTTGATCAAGGAAGCCTGAATGATCTAGAGATCTTATTTCAAGTTACTTAGGGTCTAAATCACTTTTGAAGAGAAATTAACTAATGTTGGCCTGTAATAATGTTTAAGATTTAAATCCTAAACATTTAAAAATAACCCTGTTTGTTGTTTATGATTTCACTGATTTAGTATGATGACTTGACCTTTGCTTTTTGTCAGTTCAGCTTTGCTGTTTCACTACAGCAAAAAATGTTGCAGAACTAAAATTGGTGACAACTTTCTATCTGCTATTAATTCACTGTGCATTATCCCCAGCGAGATTAGAAATTGGATCAGGAGGATCTCATAGCAATTTTTAGTGAAAATATCTTTGTTTTAATCTTTTCAGGAAAATGTTTAAATTATATATTCATTGTTATGTTCTTATAACTGCAATTTTTATCTAAACAACTTAAATCTGTCAGCTGTTTAGATTATCATTATAGCATATTTATAGATGGGAAAATACCCAAGAAATGTTATGATAAAAATAAGAATAGCAGTCTAAAAAGAAAACATGGGTCAGTTTATGAGATTGTATCATGAAGTGTGTTTCCTTTGATAGTAGAGGAAATTTCTGTAACAACTTTGATACATAACCCTCAGTAGAGTGCATATAAATATTGGTCATTTTTAGAGCACATCATATATCACACAACTGCAGTTTTCATATCTTTTTAAAAATATATTTCAGTTCTAATTCTGCTCTCCTTCCACTCCCAAACAAAGAGAACATTTAAAACTTTCTCACATTTCATTCCACTGAGCTATGAAGTTTGAGGGTAGAAGTGAGTTCATATGCTCATGAAAACTATTTTCTGTAGGCCTATAAATGAGAAAAAGATCACACTGATGCTTTCACTTAAGAAAAAAAATGCACGAGAATAGCATGTAACGATCTGGAAAAGTCAACCACAGTTTTGCCTCAAAAGTCAGTGTGGGTTTTGTAATAGTGTTCTTCCACCTGGTTTTCTTGCCTTCTACAGTATGCTGTAGTTCACCCAACCTGCTCTAGAGACAAGTAATTTTGGAGAGAGGGCTCTCTTGCACAGTCACACCCTTTCTAATGCCTATTCTAGCAGCAAAGATGCGAGAAATCTTGATGCCAGCTTTCCTACCAAAGCAGCAGGCAAGGCTACAGAATTTTGTATCACTCCTTACATTAAATGATAATCTAAGTCTTGAGAGTGATAACTGATTTCCTAAGATAGAGGATAATAGGGAGTCTTGCTTCCTAGGTAATGCTTTTTCAATCACACGATCTGTGTTATCCATGTCAATTGCTAAACATTATATAATTTATATAATTACTTTTTTTTTTTTTTTTCCCACCAAAGTACTTTACTGTGACTTACCAGACATTCAGAAAAGACTCTTTCAAATGTAGACTCTATAATCAGATCAGAAGGAAACAAATCTCTCTCACTCTCTTCATATTGGATTATGTCAAAGATTAGCTTCTATTTAAGCAACATTGTATGAAGTTTTCCAAAGGATTTTCTTTTTAAACTACAACCATATGTTTTACTCCAATGAAACAGCTTACATATTGGGTATATGAGATTGATTGATGACATTTGCTTCAGTCATTTCACTAGTCATTTATTCAGTTAAAGTTAGGTTGAGAATGTTTATTAAATAATTGGCAAAGTAAACCATTGATCGTCATTCCTTGCTTCTGGCTAGAAGGAACTGAAGAACAATTGCTTTAAACAAAAGTATACTAGATCATTATAAAATGAGTAACACAAGGACACTCATTATTCCTTTACAACTTCTTTATCATAAGACCTTATAAGAAATACATTACAGTTTCCCCTAAATAAAAAGATCCCAAACTAGGCTACAGAATGAGTAGTGACTGGACCAACAGAAGCTTAATCCTGTGCCTCCCTCTTTGCTTTGTCTGTACTCACCAAAACAGATTGTAGCACAGATATCATCCTAATTTTCAGTTTTCTTCACTGGAACACAACTGAATGTTTGAAGTCTTTTTCCTTGTATTAAAGACCCTGGAGGAAATGAATCCAAGATGCTAGAAAGGCCACATTACCTCTCAAAGCTGCAGCCTCCTTCTAGATGTTCTCCCTTTTAGTTTCTCAGCAACTGAGGTTTCTCTGTCCTTGGTGATGTTTTCAATAGTCTTAAGCTTGGTGTTTCCTGGCAGACTGCCTGAGACAATGAAATTCCTTTTTTTTTTTTTTTTTTTTTTCCCCAGGAAGGAAGAACAACTTAAGGAGTCATTATTTTCAGGTCACATGTAGAAAATGCTTTCTTTGATTTTGTCCTTCCACAAAGCAAAAGTATTTAGAAAAAAAAAAGGAGCTAAAAAAGCTGATGAAATAAAACAAAAGTGTAAATAACTCCTCTAAGGAGAATGGAGACTTTATATCAGCTTTGGTCATCTTACATGAGTATTCTCCAAAATAAATATTGGGTAATTCCTGAGCAAGGCTGAGGAAGGCCAAAAGGTGAAGGAGCAGGCATGCACAAGCAACATCTTCACAGCTGACTGGTATAGTATGAGGAGGGAAGGCTGCGGTTCGATAGCTCTAAGGGGTTATGGTTACATGACTGTACATCCACCTAAGCCCTTCACAGGCAATGAAGCTCACTGCAGCAGCTGTTCCTGTGTCCTCACGTGGTTGGGGCCAGCTGCTATGTCCTTTCTGTGTCTTCACAGTAGTCATGCTCAGCAGCAGGACTTCAACCCAGGTTCCTCTAGAAGAAAAACTGCACTCAAGCACACACTGAAAGTATCCATCTATAGACACCAGGAAGATTCGCACTGCGAGCACCATCCCTGCACTCCACTGCTAATGCAGATACCACAACAAGGTTCCCATGCAGCCTTTTGGGCATTTGGGTTCTTTCTCAGAAACCACATAGTTCTCAGTACTGGGAGTAACACTACCTGAGAACAGTACCTGAGAGGTTGTTGTACTCACTCTTCAGCCATTTTGGGGAAAATATCTTAACAGCTGATTATGTGTAATCAGCCCAAACCATCCTAAGCTCTACCTCTACACAGGTGTATAGGAAATGCAAGGTGCACTGCATGGTAGGCTCCTTATAAATGCACAATCAGGCTTATGATACATTATTTACATTTAAAGTATTGTGTAGATATGAAAGGCAATGGCAACAGATATTTACTAAAAATAACAAAAGAAGAATGCTTCATTTTTTTTTTTCATTCTCAAATAGCAAATGTCAATTTTGCAGACTTCCAGAAAGTGTGAGTAAAAACACCTTCTTCAATAGCTCACAAAAGAATCAGTTCATAAAAGAAAGTGTTCTGTGATGATTTCTTCAGATATCAAGCTGTAATAAATTATAAAAAATATAATTTAGCAATTTTGATAGTAATTTGTTATTGTATTTGAGAACTTATAGAAGGAGAGGTATAACTTTTTGGAATATTAGACAATGGCAAACATAGAAACTATTTTTTAAAAAGTGGCTTTTGGATTTATAGATCAAAATCAACCTGGCTTCCATTTCCTGAAAACACTAGACCAAATAATGTCTGTAAGCAGAAATACAAGTACAAGGTGATAAGAAACAGCTCATAAGGATTTGTCAGGAATAAATACTGACAAGAAATATCAATTAGATTCCTCTTGCTAATGGTTTAGTGAATAGGAAGGAGCAGTAGATATTGTATGGTTTGACAATAGAAGTTTTTGATGTGGTCTCAAATGGCATTCTCAGAAGCAAAGTGTTAACATACTGAGCAACTGAAACTGTTATCAGGTGGGTGGACAACGGGTAAGCTATACTGTCAGAATAGCTATAGTGTCATTGTCAGGCTGGAAGGGTCTATCACCTAGTGCTTGGGGAAATCTATCTGGGGATCAGGGCTACCATCACTGGAAGTCTTTGGAAAGAGTATATATATTAGTCTGTACAGGCCATCAAGTAATTTGAAGAGTCCAGATTAGTATTCAAGGTGATCTGAACATACTGGAGAGGTGTAAATAGGATGTAATTTACAAGGTATACTATACCAAACTACTCTGGAGCAAAAATGAATCAGTCATGTAACTGCAGGAAGTGAAAAAACAAAATAAGCAGTTCTGCATGGATGATCAGTGGACGTTATGGTATATATCTAAACGATTGGAAATGTGTAGAAATATTAAAAAAAAAAAATGTTATTGTCCTACTTATTGAGATATACACAAAGAGTTGTGAAGACATATAGTAATATGGACTCCATGTGTGTTGCTCTACACTTTAGACTGGGGCATAGTGACCATAAAAATAATTTGGAGCAACAGAAGGGTACTGGCAGGACAAACATGAATGATCAGAATGGTCAGAGAATGATACAGAAAAAATGAACTGGAATCAAAACAAGGCACAGTATATACAGGATAGCAGTATTTACATACACAGAAGTTTCTGGAGAAGGAAAGAAAAAAATTGCTCTCCAACAATAATAGAACCAAAAGTAATGGACTCAGTATGGAATAAGAGAGACCTGTCAAAGAACCACTTTGAAAAACTTTCACTAGATGTGGTCAAGACACTCTTGATACTGCTGTGGGCCAGGGATGTGGTTTCTTCTAGTCTGCTTTATTTTTTATTTTTAGAAAGAATTATTGTCGTGTAAGACAACAGAAAACATACCTTCTATTAATTTACATATTTGGGTGTTATTTTCAACTCATAATATACCAGAATTGATATAGTAAGACAACAGAACTCCTACTTGGGCATAATTAAGTATGCTATCTAATAATGCAGATGATTCTAGCAGAATTAAGCATTTCAAATTTAAATCACCACCAGTATTTAACATCCCCAACAACACTGTAAGATAATTTCTTGAGGAAAGGGCAGAGAAATAAACTCTTTACACCTGAATAGGTGAAGTTGTCACCAATTTCTTGCATCAATGTGATGCACAGAATCTGTCCATTCAGGAAGTGAATGAGATGATTTCTGCACAGGGAAGACCAGACTTCACATTTAACAGAGAGTTCCTGGAACTGCCTCTGTTTTTTATTTCTTGGATTTTATCAGACTGTAAATCTGTTAACATCACCACAGTTATTCTTGCTACCAGTTCGAATGTGAGAGGACTCATTCTCTTGTGCTGTGTCATGCTGTCTTGTGGCAGCTTCCCCCTAAGCAGCCTTGAAGCATGACTGGCCACATTCCCTTGGCATGGGAACTCACTTGTGAGTGAGTCCAGTAACTGGACTACTGATGGGAAAATCCTGAGCTAAGCCACAAGTAGAAGGATGATCTCCAGGGACTGTGAGTACCAGAAGCAGCCAGCACACATGTCAGTGGGATAGCCTGCACCATCACATCATGCCTTTCTCATGCAGAACCCTTTCTCTCTTCTCTGACACCTGAGTATCTGGACTTGGTTGCATATCAGCATTTGGGGCACTGCTACCTGATTACCTGTTATGAGTATATGGACTGCTTCATTGCAGGATCCCCCAAACATATTCCTTTATAGCAACTAACACCTATCTCCAGCCAAGCTGAAAAAATCTGTCAGGTTAGACAGGTTTTGATAGAAAACAGTCTGCCCTACATCATAGAGAATAAGAAAATGGCAGAGTAGTGTTTTCTGTTCACATACAAAGTATTTGTACTCCCCTGCAGACTTCTTCCCAAGCCTGTCTATTTCTGACTTTCCCTTCTCTCTCCCCTGGACCACAGCTGTGTATTTCAAAGCAACAAGACACTAAAGCTCCAGAAAGAGACACCTGATGTCTGAGTGTTCGTACCAAAACAGTATGCCTATGTCAGGAACACAAGTCAGAGTGACCTCAGTCACATCTGGATAATGCTTTTGTGCTATAGAAATAGAGTTACAAAAGAGACAAAACACTCTATTCTCACCCTCATTCCCTCATGTTGGCCTGGCAATATGTATGTCAGTCCAGGCAAAGTCCATTCAGAAAGGACCAGAGAATTTCCCTTGCATTCTCCTTTTGGAGAACAGGATTTTCAGGGAAAAGGTTCAGTCATGGGGATCCCCAAAACCATAGAACTGTAAGAATCATGGAACATCCCAAGCAGAAAGGGACCCACAAAGAAAGAAAATAGGCTGATACTGGTCCCACAGTGAGAATATTACCCACTGCCCTGTGATGACACTGAGAAGTCTGCCAGCTGGTTTCCTCCAAAGCTGCTCTGAAACAGGGTGGCATTGAAATAGGATTTCTCTTGCCTTTAGACAAACTACTCTGTTCTGGCTCCAAACATGTTCTGGGATGTCATCCTGGAGAAGAAGAGAAAGGTGGTTGGAGACAAAGATGCTCAACCATGTTTCACTCACCTGCATTTTCCACTTCGCTTCTGAGGAAGGAACTCAGGGTTGCCCTGCTGCAGAAGACTCTGGTAGATGTCTCTCTTCTACTAGGAATCAACTGAACTGAGATGATGCATGGATTTCTTAGTGTGTTTAGCCCTGACACATGCAGGAGGAAAATATCTTTCCTGACCTTCTCACCCTGGATTGTGTAAAAAGCTGTCAAGTTCAAAAGAAACATAATTCTGGCTTGGTTGAAGAGCTTGATTTGCAAAATTCTTCTAGGTGGGGCTGAGAGCCAGCAACTGGCTTTGAAGACTGCCTTGTCCAGTAATTTGTGTGACTTTGAGATGATTGGAGATTGATCTAGGGGAAGAATTTGAAAAGTCC
Organism: Netta rufina; assembly: GCF_964035555.1. Lineage (NCBI taxonomy): Eukaryota > Metazoa > Chordata > Aves > Anseriformes > Anatidae > Netta > Netta rufina. The sequence continues at coordinate 25,025,590 of NC_140127.1, read as the reverse complement.
TATCCTGTTGCTACAAGGTAATGGCAAAGAATAATGTGAGACAAGCTATGCCCCTTATGTTTGTGGCTTGTATTTAATGGGCCTGCCAAACAATATGCCTGTAAAGGTGTTCAAGGACTTTTAGAATAAATAGAGTCTTTATATAGTACCCATGTGGGTATACTTGGAGAAGGTCAAAGGTTCCAAATAGGCCTGCAAGGTGAGACCTGAGGGCACATCAGCAGGAGAGGCACATGCTCAGGTGACCATTCAGGTTATACGTGTGGCCTAAAGCTCAGACTCTGCAGATGGCAGGCTGATATATTATGCTTCTCATAGAATGGGCTCCACATGTCAAGGAAATAATATAATGAGAATTATTTCCTTAATTTCATGAGTATCTTATCCACATCACTGTAGCACTTGTGTGAAGTTCATATGAAATGCATGTACACTTCCAGTGAATATAAAAGCCGGACTAATTCACATCAGAAGAATTTTGCACTACAAGCTAGATGTTACTACCAGCTAGAAAATAAATTTGTCTGAAAAATTACTTTATCCATGTTTATTTAAATTTATGTCATACATGCTTATCCATGTAGATGCTATATCTGACAATTAATGCAAGTAAATAATGCTGAAAATAAAGAAACAGTCCAGTGAAGGGCACAAAAATAGTCTATTTGCTCCAAACTACCAATTGTAGCTGCAGTATTTGCATATGTAACAATATATATATCAGTGTTTTGAAAAACACATTTGCAATGTTTATAAAACTTGTAATTTTGTCATCAGAAAGTAAAGTTATAGCAGCTTCTGATGCACTGAAAGGAGTGTACAGATTTTGCATTATAAGTTACTTCTAATAAGTAGATTGTTTAGTTTATTGAGGAACATTTAAGGATAGAGGAAATGAATAAGCATGAAGTACAGCTGGTATATTAAAAAGGAACCTACATGACAACTGCCAAATACCCTGCAGCAAAGAGGTTTAATAAAACAAATAGAAAATGCATCAGGATGCTTTCTTTATTGCAGCATTTCCAAAGTGTAATAAAGAAACTAAACATGCAACAAAGCTAAAATACTCATCCTAAATTATTGGACTGTTAATAAATCATACTGATGACCTGCTGTTAAATGCAAATGATTTTGTGAGCAATGAGTAACACATATGAAAACCCATCTAAAATATTTGGTGTAGATCCTATTGAAGATAATACCTTCCAGGAAGTAATCACTGTAAAATGATGGGAAAAAAATCAAACTAATTTGATGACCTATTTGATGCAGCTGGTGGGGAACCTAAACAGCAGACTAGACCCTGTGTTTACTACTCTATGAGGAGTTCACCATCGCCAATAAACAGAGTGTGAATTCTGGGTGATGGCTTCTAATCAGTCCAGTATTACTCCCTGCATCGTTAAGGGTTTGACCCAGGTGAAAGTAGCCTCCATGGCTGCCAGCCCACACTAAATTAAAAAAGAAAATAAACTCCATGAGCCACTTGGGACCTGCAGCTACAGAAGCTTCTTGTGACTCCAAGAGCAGTATTTCCCCAGTGACCACAGAGTACTGGATGGAGAATGAACAGTCACAAGTTCAGCTGCAGAGACTGATTCATTTGACTCTGGGCTGTACCCGGAGCAGAGGTTTTTCAGAGCACTACGAGGGGTGTGCACGTGTTCAGAAAGAGCTGTGAGTTTCTGATGTGGTTATGGCTTGTCCAGTCACACAATAAATGAGTAGCAGAGCTGAGAATTAAATTCTCTAAATCCTATCTCCAAATCCCATCCTTCAATCAGTAAAATAAAGTAAAAAAAAAAATCCCTCTTTATAGGTGTTGGCCAAATCCATTTGCAGTATTACTCCAAAGTCCCATGATGTCAGAAAATCTTATATTCCATGAAAACATAGATAGTTTATAAATATAAATTTTGCTTGACATACAGTCCTTTCCGGGACCTTAAATTAATTCAAACGTATTTCCACAAATGTGTCTGAGTGAGACTTTTACAGAATGCTCCCATCTACAGGTTTGGCTATTAAAGATATGTTTCTGTGTTAAACAAAGTTGTCTTCCTTATTAAAATTGACAGCCAGGTCCATATGTTCCATAAAATAATGGAAGGGGTCACTGTGAACAGTGCTGCAATGGATCCCAAAGTTCCCATAACAGTTCAGAGTATGCTCTCGTAGTAAATTCACTGGAACCTTTCAAAGAATATTGCTTTGCAGCTCAGTATTACCTCTCACTTGCACAGAGTGGGAAAACCAGCCAAAACCAAATTCTGACCACATTTGCTTGTACAGGGATTCCAAATACATGCAATTGCTTGCTTGCCACTTCATGAAAAAAAAAAACAACTTTTCTGCCAGGATGGCTCAGGAACTTGTATTCGGTCTGCCTCAGTATTTCTTGGGTGTAACGGTATGTTCTTGGTCCCTCGGTGTCCCAGCAATATCCCACAATGCCAGCACAAGCACTGCTCTTCCATGCCATTGCCAGATTGCCCACTGTCACCCCATCTGGCTATAGCCCTTGGGCAGTGAGTGCAACATGTTTCCAGTTGTGCCAGCCTGACAAGAAGAAGGAGCACCCAGATTCAAGCCTCCTGATGGGTTTGGTTGAGCGGGCATCATGAGAGCACATGCCAGACACAAGCTGACAGGATGGCTGGCTCCTCAAAGAAGGTGGCTGCAATCGCAGGAGAGCAAAAAGGTTGGTAGCTACCTTCAGTATAAAAGGTAGGCTGTCAGAATAAGGAAGACCCAGATTTATGAGGCTGAGAAGATGCAAACATTTTTTCCAACATGTTGTTTCCTTACTAAGAGACTCAAAGCAAGATGGGCAGGAGCATTCTCTACTGTTGGAATTAATGTTGTCAAATTATATGATTGTGGACAAAATAAGGTAAAGTTAATAGGTCCTGAGACAAAACAATAGTGGGCAGAAGTGTCCATTGGATCTGTTATCTGCAATAGAGATCACTTTCATTATCTACTCTCTCAGTTCATACATGAATTAACAAGCAATTGGACAGAACATGTTAAAGTTTTAAAAGACTGTGACCTGCTGTATTTGTTCAAGCCCCTCTGTCTTTGCAGGAAAGTCTTTTTTGCAGTGAAAGTCCCATGTAGATGTAACCACTTAATCCAAAGCCACATGAGGGATAGGATTCACTCATGCCCTCAGAAAGCAAGAAGAAGGTTTATTCTCCCTGCATATTGTGTCTCACCCTGGGTTCATAATTCCAATTTAGATTAGAAGCCAGGCATCCCAGAGTATTTTTGGATGTGGTCCCTAATAGCTTTAAAAAGATTAACTCATGTATTGTGTACTTCTGTGGTAGTTCATTTAGTTTCATGTCTTCTACCTTCTACCTTTTTTTCTCTAGGCATTATGTAAACATGGTAAATTGGCTAGTCTCAGTGTCATCTGTCTGGCTTTTCATACACCGAATTAACAGTAGAACATGCCTAAGATTTTACTGATGGATAGAGTTTGTCTGTTGGAAGTTAAATTACTCCTTTCCATTTGAATGCGAATGGGATTACTTTCATGTTGTCATCTAAATTTGAATTATTTGTTAAGAGTTCATATATCTATTTACTATGATTAATGGCGGCTTTTTACATAGAGTTTCTCACCAGCCTACCACTCTTTCTAGCTAATTTATTCCAATACAAACTTTACCCAGGCTTGGCTATTGAGGGAGTTGATTCTTTGCTGGAGATTATCTTTTGTGCTTAGTTGATACTCTAAGCAAAGGCAGTCAGGTGCAGAATATTGCATCTCCAGCAGCTGTTTCCATCATACTGCAAGTTATTTCCTCTATGACCTTTTCATTACATTTGAAACAGTACTGTTGCCTCCTCCTGCCTTTCCACCTTTTCAGGAAGAGAGGTAAAGATGATGTTTTTTCTCCCCTGTATAAGAAAAATTCAGCCTGTGTTTCTCCTCCTCATTATCTTGTTAAATGTTAACAAGATCAGAAATTCCTTCAGATTCTCTATCCCAGATCTACTGAATTATCTGCTATGCAAAATAAAAATACACTCAGTTTCTGTTACCATTTATTTGTTACTGCCATACATGGCCTACTGTACAACTTAATTCAGTCCTCTTGATTTTTGCCATTGTTCTGTTGTATTTTTGTAGATGGAACTTGTCTTTGCAGCTGATACGGAGACATTTGGGATAATTCCATGTTCTCCACTGCTAGCGAGTAGTTTTCTTCTCTATAACCTCTCAGCTTAGCTTTCCACTACATTTACTTCCCCACAAAAATAGTCGCTAAATTCCCTATCCTCTTCTTTCATTGGGGAATTATCCTCCACCATCTTAGATAATCAAGAGTCTGTAGCAGTCCAGACATATTAAAACTTAGCGATTTATTATAGCCAATGTTATGTGATTATAGTATTTTAGCAGCTAGTGCATTTCTTTTGTGCGTAAGCTGTTAAATATAACAAAGACCTATTGTGTTCAATGTGGGAAAGCAAATAATTTTTAAAATGTGATTAATTGTGTATGGACCTTTTAAGTACATGTGGTAAGCCCTATGCTATGGGAATGGCACTTACTGCTCTCTCAGCATGAGTCTGATGAAGTAAACAAAAAGTTAAAGTACAGCCTATAGTCTCCCTGGCATTCATTAACATAGCATAGAAAGCAGAAACTAGCCACATTTTATATAAAAAGACTCTAGAAATCTGTGTCTACTTACATTAACATTAGTCAATTGGTGGGTGCCAACTATGCACATAGCATGTTTTATTTATAGGTCTATATAGTAGTCAAAAACATTCTATCATGGAAATGTGTTATTCATTAATTCATATTTTGCTCAGCCCTACCTTACTTCTTGAACCCATCCAGGTGTTTTTTAAACGATGAGGGTAATTTAATACCAAACAGCATTCACATTCACCCTATTTTTCAATTCCATGTAACTAAATATTTCTCCTGATTTTTCTATTATTTACCTTTAATTAGCTCACATACATTGCAAACTAGGACTTTTCTGTAGTTTTATGACAAAATTCTGCACAAAGGTAAAAATGAATGTGGAATAAATGGTCAACTTATTGAATGGTGTACTTAAAATTAACTTTTTTATTTCTCAAATATCCATTTTTTATATCATCTAGAATGGTTAATAGTGCTACAGATATATGCTTCTGTTGCTTAAATCATTTAAAAAATGTTCATTTTAGCCCACTGTTTCAAAACTCTGTATGAAATGTATTTGCACATTACAGAACATAGATCACATCAAATGACCTCAACAAATCCAGCAACATGCAATGTATATGTGTTTTCTCTAAAGAGGCTTTATAGATTTCCATGACTTAACCTATGAGGTTTAAACAGATTTAAGGAGGAAAAACAAAACCCTTTTCTTGTTGGTCCTTTTTATCTTATATGTGAACTTAACATAATCTGATTTTAATCACGAGGAAAAATTAAAACAAAGTTAAAATATGAACAATATATCAATGCTAAAATGATGTCGATTATTGCATATTACTATACTTGTCATGTGAATCAGTCATATAGGTCATTTATGAACAGGCATAAGACAATTTCTTCCATTAGCAAGGCATACAACCTTTGCCATTCAGTGATGTATGTAAATAGTGTTGTCAAAGTTACTTCTAAATATCCACTAATGGAGAGACAGAGAGAGAGAATGCTACTGCTATTAAGACACACAAGCCTTCAACATCTGAAGAAATACAACAGTTAAGTCAGCAACAACTTTTTATACTTAGAGTTGATTAAAAATATCAACAGTGTAATAGATTTCTGCTGGGGTGAAGAATATTAAAATTGTGTAGAAAACATGTGATGAAAAATCACAATTTTTTGTTGACATCCTTGAAATAGAAAAAGATTTTTAAGCTAGACAATTGTTCTTTGTTCAACTTTTTCCCATTATTTTATTTTATTTTATTTTATTTTATTTTATTTTATTTTATTTTATTTATTTTATTTTATTTTATTTTATTTTATTTTATTTTATTTTACTTTTAAACTAATGACAAGACTGTCTCTTATCTTCTTCAAGTTTCAGTCCTCGGTTTTAGTTGGACTGAAAAATCATGCTTTTCCTCTTTTATAAAAACTATACATTCTCAACAACTTACCATATCCTTCCTCAGGTTCACAGCCCAAGATAAACATGCCCTGTTTTGTGGAATGGTACAACATTATGGAAGGGCTTCAGGTAGAGCCAGCATTTCTTGACCTTCTCTGTAGTCTTTCCAAGAGGATTTCAGAGCAATTAACCAAGCATTTTAAAGGATAACCAGAACAAGTTTAGTTCTGCAAATTCCTGTTTAAAAACTTGAATACTGTATTTCACAGTTTGACTTTTAGAACTCTTCAGCAGAGTTCTCTTCGCCCATTGCATTTCTTGTATGATTCTTTAAGCAAAAAATAAATCAGGTTGAGCATAGTACACTCTATTTCATCGGGCTGTATGAGATTTAAGGGCTTGTCTCTTCAGACTTCTCCAGCTGTAGCAGCATAGCAGGATGCACGTTATAGTGGTTCTACTTCTTAGCCCAGAGTTTTTAGATAGGAAAATTGCAGCTGCTCATGTATTTGGAAAAGCGAAGATAGCCTCATGGCCACATTCTGCAGAATGAGATGATTTTGTCTGATGGACTTACCTATCAGACTGAGAGACACCTGAAGTCAGAGTTTAGATAGAAACATTACCTTGGATGAAAGTTTCTTAATAGAAATTGTAACTTTATCAGCTTCCCGAAGTCCAGAATAGACTTTCTGCTGCCCCGTGAAAATCAGCCTTTCTTTAGTAGTGCGTATCTATAAATCATAGTCATTTGCCAAACATTGACTTTAAAAGTTATGAAAAACTTTTGGGCCTAGTGTGCAACAGAGGCAGAGTTTTGGTGTCCATGTCCAAAACAATGTTAATTATTACATATCCTGTGTTTTGCTTTTATTCATGTTTACATGTATAAAATGTTTACCTTGGTTGAATTGAGCCTCTCTTTAAACCAGTTTAGGATATCTAGAAGTTCCTTGAGAAGCCTGGTTTCGTACACATTGGTAAAGGAACCCCAGAACACTTGGCAGCAACAAATCTAGCACAAAACAGAGCTCCAGAGCTACTTTCAATTAGTATAATAATTTGGAAAAAGAGTAACCATTTACCAGTTACATAATTAGTGATTAAAGCACTTTCCCAGGAAGAGGGAGACTTGATTTCAACTCCATGTTTCTTTTTCTCAGCAGAAAGGTAAAGTCCTGCTTCCAGTGTTAAAAAGTTGCATAGCCTTGGTGAAGAAGTTGTGTCACTGAGTGAGAAAGAAAACTAAAAGCAAATATATCTCTATTAGTGAATATTACTGAAAAAGAAGCAACCCGTTGACAATGGTTCTAATCTTTAGGCAGTATCAGTTCTTGGGTTAATTTTTGAAATAGAAAATACCTCCACTTTCTGTTGAAACCGTTGCTTTTCCAAGACGACTGTGTAAAGCCTGGTCAACATCTAACAGTAATGACATATCTACAATATGCATCCAATATGCATCAGTGATTCTTCTTCCTGCAGTATATTGGCTTATTGGCATAGTCCTAGACATATGTAAAAGGACAAAAATATCTTTTTGCACAGAAAGAGATGAGGAAAACATAATATTTTTTCCTGTCTTTGGTTACATGACATGTATAATTTTGAACCTGATGGACTAAGCCAAATGAGACTTACATTAATGATCAATCCAGTATTTTTCTGACAGGTGTTTAATACACAATGCAAGTGGAAGTCCTTCAAGATACATGTAATCATTCCATTTTAGATCAAAGTGAAGTACACTTATTTTCATTTCCCACATGGTCTTGAGATAACCTTTTGTGAAGTGAGTCGCATAAAATAAAGATTATGATAAAGAAGTAGATGAGACATCTAAAAGCTAGTAAAATCCTGTCTTCAACACAGCAAAGATTCATGTACACAGACAGCATCCATATAAAATGATTACATCGTTCAGTGTTTTACCTGATGTTCCTTAATAATGTTTACTAGTGAAGCTCAATCTTCCAATAATGTACATGTAAACCATTAAGTGGCAGGTGTTTTTCATGTTCTACCACACTGAGATGCTGAGGACTTCCCCAATTCATTTTCTGATTGTTTACAATCTCCTGCTGTGCCTGCAATATGCTTGAATTGTACTTAAAACACATAAATCTGCCTTCAAAGGCAGCTTGGGAGGCAGAAGTGTGGCTAGGGAATTTTAAATGGAAGGGACAAGCAATGGCTACAAAGAGCTCAGTTTTTAGTAGTAGGTGTTGCAGTTTGTTCCAATTACAGCACACACTAGAGTGTGAAATGTTCATGCCAATCTAGTAAAAAGAAAAAGTACACGCAATGCTGAAATTAACACCTTTGTAATTACAGACAAGCTCCTTTACTACTACCCAGCAAGTGCAGCTGAGGCAGCTTTGGAGAAATGCAAGCATAACGGGTTGTGCAATAAGAAATGTGACTTTTTTTTTTTTTTTTCAGTCTGAGTTGGTAATTGGAACCTTCTTTGGCAGCCATATAAAATCATTTGCATTTTTGAGCAGAAGAACTCAAGAGTGTACTACATCTATATTTTCCTAACTGAAAACCAGACAAAATTTTTTTTTTCAATTAAATGACTTGCATTCCCCTTCTTTCCCTCAAGTACCATTAACATCACAAAACTATACATTTGGCATTCTTCAACATAATTTATAGCTCTTTTTGCAATCTAGCCAGTAACAGACCATCATAGAGGCAAATATGCCTTTCATTTACGTTGAGTGAGCCGTCTCAAGACATGGCAAAATGAATAGCTGGATATTCACCAATAATCGCAGTCCCTTACTATTTACACACATTCTCAGTGACTCATCCAGGAAAATATCACTGAGTGTGTCTTTTAATTTTATTCATGTTTCCACTATAACCCTGCAGAGGCTTCTTAGTGCTTGTAAGATTATTTTAGTTAGCTTCACTTGCCAAACAGATCTTTCCCCACTTTATTATATCGTCATTATTATTTCTACTATATAGGAAGTATATTGCCACATATCATATATCAAAACATTACTAATGCCATTAAGACAATGCCAAGTCTAGTCACATGATATGCATGAAAAAGCAGTTCAGTTCTTCAGAGAGTCTTGAGCATTAGCTGTCCGGTTTCTGTGAAACCTGTGTTGTATGTGATGCCAAAGTCAGAAACAGACATCCTGTTCAGGACAGAAGAAAGAATTCCTCTCTCCTGAAATAAAGACTGAGAAGTACACACCTACTTGTAGCTGAGGACCTTTTGAAAAAACAGTAGGCTATCACTCAAGTGCATTTTGGATTTATATTTATTTTATTATTTTATTTATATTATTTATTTATTATATTATTTTGGATTTATATTTATATTTTATTTTTATATATTATATTATTTATTTATTATATTATTTTGGATTTATATTTTGCATTTGGTTTATATCAGAATAGATGCTTCTGTCTAAGCTTTGATTTGACAATATTGAAAAAACTTGCTGCAGAAATTTTTTTACAGAACCTTTCTGCTTTTGTAGATGATTTTGTATAAAAAGGGGAAAACATACCATTCAATTATCACTCAAGGAACAAAATCAAGTTACAGGCAACCTTAATGCTGGCCTTTCCTAATATTAAACCTTGCCTCTGCAGACTCATTATTCATTTGACAAGGTATCTCCCCATAATATAATGAAAAAGCTTTCTTGCTTTCTTAGTCCAGCTATTCCCACCTGCTGGAGCAGGTAACCCAATGTGCTACAGTTCTGGTATTTATTGCTGATTTTTTTTTTTTGTGTGTGTGTGCTGAAAGGAAAATGCGAAAAAAAAATATATATATTTTTATCCTTTCTTTTCTCTAGTTTAATGTTTATGATAATCACAATATACTACACATTATACAAACAATTGGTGTGTAGGTTTTAATATTGGCTATCACTATTCACAGCAGTCTGACTATAATTAACTTAGGAAGAATTAGTACTCGGTCTTCCATTACTGCAGTCCATGTTGCTTTTCATTTGTATATCTTAACAAAAAATATAGTGTATCTAGTCACCATAGGAACACATTCCCCATCTGTTGTATTATCACATTTTTTCCCCTTGACTTCTGTAGATTGCAGTCCTCTCTACTATGTTGTCTAGATATGTAGGGGCCAATTTCCTCTCCATCTAAAAGGAGTTATGACAGACATGAATGTAGTCCTATTTCTTAACTCTTGAAATACCATCACTTTTCACACACAAACCATTTCCAACAGGGTACTTGCAAACCAATTCCTCCCTTTCTAGCTTTTCCAGTCACATTGTTTTTGAAGATAGTTGTCAAATGTTTTTCAAGAGAAAAAAACAGTTTCTCTTTGCAAAAATCTATGCTCCGTTACGCATCATGAGCTCCCCTCTGACCAAGCCATATGGCTCATCATTAGAGTCACATGCTGTAGTGCAATAGGGAAAAGTTTGCCAAAAAGCTTAGCCCATATGAAAGCATGGGAACCAGGGGGCACCACTCAAATTCCCATGAGGCACAATAGCCCAATACAGATTAATGTTGAACTGACTTGAAACACAGTGTTTGGTTTCAGTTCAAGAAAATAAAACACTTTGATTTAGTAAGTCAAAACTAAACATAGACATTTCCATGTTGAATTATTTTGGAACATTTCATTCCAAGACAAAATTGTGATATTTCAACTTTTTGTTCCTTTTCTGAAGGAAAATAATTTTGAAATACTGTTTTTTCCTGTGGGATCTTTTCTGTTCCCAGCAAGGAGAAAATAGCTTGTAGCTTCTATAAAACAACAAAATTATTCAAAGTCAATAATATCTGTGCATTGTACTCAGTGGTTTTGCTGCCATTTTTTTTTTTTTCAATTAAAAATGTAATGGGAATTAGTGTACTTATGTATGGAGAGGGAGGTGAAAACATTTCCAACTTTTTGAGTTACTGGAGAGTGAAAAGGACACAAGATGCATAAAAAAAAGTAAATTTGATAATTTAAATTCAAAAAAAAGGAAAAATGGAAAAAAAAAACACAAACAATTCCTTATATGAAAACACAACACAAATTCAGTATTAAATTTACTTGTTGAGACAAGTTTTAGTCTGCTACTAAAGGATCAAGAATGCAGAAACATTGGCCTGAATTTTCTGTGATTTAAAATCAACCTCTACTGTCACAGGTAGTCATGCTTCTTCATATTTCTCTTCATAAATTAATCAAGCTTAATTTTAAAATGTTTTTTTTTTTTTTTTTTTTTTTCTCATAATAACCCTAGTTGGATAGTAATCCTTTTCTGCTACAACCTTCTTAGCAGAAAGCCTCATTAAATTCATGATTAATGTTCACAATATGTTATTGTAATTGTATTTCTTCATCAGAATAATTTTCTTTCTCTGGTCTTCAGCTTCTTGCTAAAGGAATAATTTGAAGTTTCCAGCAGTAGACCTCTCTGGGCTTTTTGCCTCTCTGCTATAGATTTTATTCTACTTTGGTGTCCTTGTTCCCATTCAGATGTTCTGATCTTGCTCCCACATTCATCACCATTCTCTGTAGTGAAATCTTGAAGAAGCAAGTTGGCTTTGTACCAAGTCTTCTTTACTTTCAATATCTTTGCTGCATCTTCTTTTCACCTCTCCTTTTCTTTTTTTTTTTTTTTCAAAATTTTTTTGTGTGCTAGCTGGGAGCAGGACCTTATGTATGGGCAGAAGGTCCCAAACAAGGTCTGGTTCTTTAAATGTTTCTCAGTGGTCTTCAAAATTTATTCGAGCTTCAAGACTACTCAGCTTTTCTCAAGGCCTGACTTTGCTGGCAAGGCTCATGATAACATAAGCAGAATTCAGCTTTAGAATTTCCTCAAGGCTGGCTGCCTCTCAGGTTTGTATCTCAGACTTCCCCACTGACTTGCCAGAGTCTCTTCGATTTACTCCATATCCAGGTGAGATAAAAAAGTAGCCTTCCCTGAGATGTCAGCAAAAATCTTTCCTCAGTTTTAATCATTTTAATATTACTAATCAGATTAACTCTTGGCAGGCTCTTCTCCCAAACACGGTACATCTCTGTGGAAACATAGAATGGCATGGAAAACTATACATTGAACACAGAGTAAAAAATAATTTGAGGTACAGTTACTATTATACAGAGAAGTTATTCGTTGGAAACCTGTACAATTGACAAAGCTAATACTGGCAAGACCACTCAAAAGGCTTGCATAATTTTGTTTTCCTAACTTTTAATAGGACCAAACAACTTTGGCATATCATTCAAAGGTGCCTGTCACCTAGCTTGGATCAGGAGTGCACTTTTGAAGCAAATCACCCATTGCCACTCAACAGGGCTTCAATTTATACCACAGTGCAGTCTTGCAGTGCAAAGAACTAGATTCTGAAAGTAGGAAGTGGAAGATGTGTCCTTAGAGGGTCCGCCACTGACAGCAGGGGTGGAGGTTCAGCCCCAGGATCTGACTAGCATGAGTCACAGGGACCCCTGAAGGGTATGTACTGCTCATGCTGTGTTATCAGCACAGCTTCTTTCTCTCTATACATCTGCTCCTACCAGGCCACATGAGTTGCTAATGGAAACAGCCTCAGACTCTCATGTCGTGTGCTTTGCTATCTTACACGTGTGCACTTTTAATTATAATCTAGTAAGGTGTAACACAACTTACACGTATAACCACTTTTTTTTTTTTTTATTTTGAAGCCTTGGGAGGAGGTTTTATGTCCAAATTTCTGAATACAGAACAGATATAAGATGTATCTGACTGTTCAAATTGTTTGGTACACCTCCCCAAAGGAGTGGCTAAAGAACTTTCAAGATCATGGATATTTAGCTTATTCATACATATTCGTTCAATCTATATGGTCCCAATCATAACATCAAGACTTTTTACATTTTGTGTGCCTGTTAAAATCACAACATAGTATATTTTTCTCTAATTTGTGCACAAATTTGGTAAGATTGGTACATAATTAATGATTTTTCTGATGTAAATAGCTGTTGGCTTCAATATGTCCATGAGCAGGTGATTTTATAATACCAAAGTTCATCATCCATGACACAGCGCAAATGTCTTACCTTTTTTTTTGTTCCTCACAGCTTATTACTCATGCCAATTCCCAGTTCATCAGTAATGGAAGCTGGCATTACTAAACTGTGGTATGAAAATGGAAATTCTCTTCCTCTTAATTGTTTTAAAAACAAACAGACTAACAATGATGATGATGACAACAACTACAACAAAGAAACAAACCAAAAAAAACCCACCAACAACAAACAACAGCTAACCTTCCTCAGGCTGGAGACTGAGTAGAAAAAGCAGAGTAGAAGGCATACAGGGAAAGAAAATTATTTGGTTGTCAAGTGTGTCAGATCATCTTGCCTGTCTATATTTGTGCTTGTTGAATGGATTATCCTATAAGTTCCTCTCAGTTTTAACCCTCTTTGAAGTCAATTAAAAGCTGAAGCCAGTGAGGCTGAAGACTGTGGGATCATCATGCTCAGGCCCTTGCTGTTGAGTAACTCATTCCCTACTGCCTATATATATTGCAATTATCCCTGTTTCTATAATTACACTATGCAATCATCAGCTGTCCAGTACAAGATCCTTATTAGGTTAATCGCTGAGCTTAAAGGGGTCAAGGTGCCCTTTTGGCATGTTTCACACACCCTGTGCTTTTGTGGAAAAACAAAATCATTAAAAATAATTATACATAAATGATAATTAAACAGACACCCCAAAGCTTGCCATGTTCAGCTTATAGATGTGATCTAGATAATACTTTTAATCCAGAACTGTACTGCTGGTTTTCTTCCATGATTTTTTTTTTCTCCTGATAATGTCATCGCTTTCAACTGTAATTTGGAATAAATTATTAAACTTATACTGTAAATGCAACTTCAGGGCAGAACTCTACCAAATAATGTGAATAGAATCAGTGCATCCAACCACAGATCTCTTGAATAGTACCGTCTATTAACATTTTAAAATAGTTAAATAAAGCAAACATTAACTCAACACCAGTTGGTGCTAATAGTGGAAATAAACTATGCTTGTTATGATGTGAAGACAGATATTTACTACAACAAATCCTAATAATACTTACATTCAGTATCTGAAGTATGAAGCTTATAATTCTCTTACACTTTAAGCTTAAAATTTCAAATCTGAATCTTGATTTATAAAGCAGAGTATTTAGAAGTGTAAGGTATTAGCAAAAGGGGAGCAGGTTTTGATTTCGTGAATATATTACTTCCTCGTTTCTTACTTTTTAAGATAGATGTGACAAGAATCATAAAGTGAAACCTTTTTCTGATGTTTACCTAGCGTTCTTCTATGGATGATATAAATTTTAAATTGAAAAGGTAAATATTTGCATTTTATATATAATAAAATAAAGGAAGTAATTTGGTCTAAGTAATTTAATAAGTGTAAAAGCATACTATTGTCTATATTGTTTTCTTACAGAATCACAGAATCATCTAGGTTGGAAGAGACCTCCAAGATCACTGAGTCCAACCTCTCAACCTAACACTAACAAGTCCTCCACTAAACCATATCACTAAGCTCTGCATGTAAATGTCTTTTAAAGACCTCCAGGGATGGCGACTCAACCACTTCCCTGGGCAGCCCATTCCAGTACCTAACAACCCTTTCAGTAAAGAGGTTTTTCCTAATATCCAACCTAAACCTCCCATGGTGCAACTTTAGCCCATTCCCCCTCGTCCTATCACCAGGCACGTGAATAGACCAACCCCTACCTCGCTACAGCCTCCTTTAAAGTACCTGTAAAGAGCAATAAGGTCACCCCTGAGCTTCCTCTTCTCTAGGCTACACAATCCCAGCTCCCTCAGCCGCTCCTCGTAAGGCTTGATCTCCAGACCTCTCACCAACTTCATTGCCCATTTCTGGACATGCTCGAGCACCTTGATGTCCTTCTTGTAGCGAAGGGCCCAAAACTGAACACAAGACTCAAGGTGCGGCCTCACCAGAGCCGAGTACAGGGGGATAATCATTGCCTTAGCCCTGCTGGCCACACTGTTCCTTGTAGAAGCCAGGATGCTGTTGGCCTCCTTGGCCACCTGAGCATACTGCTGGCTCATATTCAGCAGACTATCAACAAATACTCCCAGTTCCTTCTCTGCCAGGCAGCTTTCTAACCACTCATCTCCCAGCCTGTAGTGCTGCTTGGGGTTGTTGTGCCCCAGGCTCAGGACCTGGCACTTGGCCTTGTTGAACTTCATACAGTTGGCCTCAGCCCATGGGTCCAGCCTATCCAGATCCTCCTGCAGAGCCTTCCTACCCTCGAGCAGATTGACACATGTACCTAACTTGGTGTCATCTGCAAACTTACTGACGGTGCACTCAATCCCCTCATTCAGATCATCGATAAAGATATTAAAGAGAACTGGCCCTAGTACTGAGCCCTGGGGGACTCCACTAGTGACCGGCCTCCAACTGGATTTAAGTCCATTCACGACTCTTTGGGCCTGGCTATCCAGCCAGTTTCTAACCCAACAAAGTGTACGCCAGTCCAAGCCAAGAGCAACCAATTTCTTGAGGAGAATGCTGTGGGAAATGGTGTCAATAGCCTTACTGAAGTCAAGGTAGACCACATCCACAGCCTTGTAATTTCTGGGGATTTTTGCAGTTAGATTACTCCGTGGGCACTTTTTCTTCTGGATGTCCATAGCGTTAACTGTTCCTGTTTCATCTCCTACACCCACTGCTGCCATTCAATCACTGCCAGACCCTACTTTCTCTTCCATCAATGCTCAGTAGATCAAGATTATGTTTGCTCTTTGATCATAATCCCATTTGTCCTTGTCACATGCAAAATCTCCACTTTTCTATACATAATGATTTACTGAATTGTTAATTGCTGAGGACAAGCCTGTACTAAGAGCAGACTGTTTGCAAAGCATTGCTAGTATAGACACATCTAAACTTGTACATTAAACTTTCTTCTCTCTTCCAATTGCACTGAAAATATTAGTGAAGTTTTTCTTCTTTTTACAAAGTATCTGCACTTATACCATCTAATACTTTCTCTTACAATGGCTATAGTCACTGATGATAAAACAGAATACTAACTTTGAGTTTTATTTATTTATTTTTTGACACGATCCTGTGGTATTCCCAAGGACAATAGACAATATATTGTCTTATGATGCCTAAAGATAAAAAATGTGATAAATAAAATCTAAAAAGTTAATTACTTATTATGATAAAAATATTTATATATTTTTTTAAAAATGTCTTTCATCTTTTTTATATGTAATAGCTGTGCATTTCTTTATATCTCACTGACTCTGTTATGAATATGGATGGCTGTGTGGACATATGTACGCAAATGTTTAAATACATTTTCTTAATTTAATCAAAATATTCACAAACATCATATAATGCAACAGAACATGAAAATTATTCACTTGGACAATTCCAGAGCGTAACTAAGGTGTATTACAAAATACTTTCTCCATACATGAGAATTTTAATGATGCAGAAAGAATGGGAGTAGCAAGGACGGCTGAAATAGGTTAGAAAATTCACACATAGATTGTGTATTTTCAGAAGCCAATGAATTACTTAAAGAACTAAAACAAAGATTCAGATAGAAGGATTTCAGAATGAGCACAAGGAAAACTGGAAAGGGAAAGACAAATTTAATTTGTGGATTTATAAAGAGAAAGTTAACAAACTTCCTGTGGTGCTCTATACAAAAGAATATTTCCCTTTTGTTGTTATTGAACTTCTCCATCGCACTTAGCAGAATACACAATTTCATGCAGCAGCGATATCTTTGCTCTTTATTATAAGTCATGGCAGAAATTTGAAAAACTTATAATTTTATACAAATAATAAATAAAAACGACTGACCTCAGATCAGTGCCACAGAAGATAAAGATCGTAGTGACAAGAGGTTAAAAGTCAAGATAGGGATATAACTAAAATTACCTTAAGACAAAAGCTAAGGTTTATGGTTTTAGTGAAGAAAAAGGAAATGTTCCAAATTCATATGAAAAATATGAGATGCTGAGTTAGTATGAGGCAATGAAGAATTCATTCTTTTTTTCTCAGTGTTCAAAGGTAAAGTAATGAACTTGTTATAATACAAGGAAGTAAGAAATAGAAACAACAGCAACCACAAAAAGAATGAAGTTTGAAGAAAACATATCCTTAAGAAGGCACTGAGAACTACTTGTAACTTTTGTAAAATGTACAGTCCCATTTTAAAATGAAAGCTGTTTGGGAATTTGTTTTCAGAATAATTGGATGGAAAAAAAGAACTTCTGTAAAATGAAAGTTTTTTTTTCCAATGGAAATAAAGAGTGCCATTAAAAACATTCCTACTTGCAAAACTAAAACTAAATACACCTTTTTGGTTCGCTGGAAAAAAATACTCTATTTCTTTCTAAAATCAGTTTTGACTTCTCATTTACCCAAAGCCTATTGTACCTCACTGGACTTGTAGAAATGGCAGTGTAGGTTTTCCTGTTCATTCTATATGAAATTGATAGATAGACTAGAAAAATCACTTTTATGCTCATGGTATTCATATGTCTTCCCAAAGTCTTTATAAGTCATCATATTTCTCCCAAGTAAATCAATGCATGTTTATGTTGTCAAACCTGCCTGTACAGGTCTTAAAACAAAAAAACAAAACAAAACAAAAACAAAAACAAACATAAAAACATGGTTGCTAGCTTTAAAAAAGATAGTTGGTGAGTAATCTGACACATGGCCTGCTGCTTCTGGCATAATGAATGTCTAATTTTTTGCCAATGTTCAACATACATGATTCACATCTGTGTGTACTGCTTTGGCTTCATGATCCCATCTGTTTTGTAAGAGGCATAATACTAATTATTAAGGCATAATACTAATTATTAAGGCATAATAATTTTCAGTGGCAGGCTATGTACACGCCATTTCTGACTGCTATCTAAGAGTCATGCATGTAAGAATGCTTATTAAAATCATATAACACTTTGTTTACATCTATGGGTTGATGAGTGTGGAATTTTAAAACTTCCTGCTTTAGACACAAATTAAGGAATGTAGAGGAGTTCAAATTCAAATTTTGCATTCAAATTCATCATATTCATCATCAGAGAAATGAAACGAACCCTTTAAAATATTTTAGGTTCTTGTTTTATTCCAGTGGACACTATCTTAATATCATGAACCAATTCCAATGATGTGATCTATATAAAATAATTGCTTCAGTCACCGTTGGAAAAAAAATATTGTTAAAGAGAAGTAATAAGAACAAGCAACTCAAATTTTCAAATGGGGTTTCCAGATAACCGAACTTAGCAGAGTTGGCACAATGAATACTTTCCCTTTTACAAAAAAGCCAAATGGCCAGGAAGTTCCAAATAACTGGAAATGAACTCTGAACACTGGTCTGACATCTTATCTAAAAATTGACATCACCATTAGAATGTCTATGCCTGACTTGAAAAAGTCCTTCTGGGGAAAAGTCTACCACTGGAATTGTCAGCATAATTTATGTGTCCTTTTCCAATTTCTAATAGAAGAATTGTATCAGCTGTTGTTAGGCTTGACGTTGACACTTACCAGAAAACAGGATAATATTGCCATTTGTTTTGTAAAACATCAAACAATTGTAGGCAATTTGGGTGAAATATAGGTGCAAAAATGACTTGATGTTTTACAGTAAAACCCTTTCACTTGTTCCAAAATGTTTTTCTTAAGTGTGAAACTTGCTCAAGTTCTTAAACTTGAACAAATCTTCAAAAGAGAAGAAAGATCAGGAAAAATGATTTTTTTTAAACTTATTTTTAAACCATTTTTTTAAAGCTTTTATTTTTTATTTTTTAAGTTATATTAACTAATGTAGTAAGTTAAGTTTCATACCAGTGCAATCTCTTGACATGAAAGATTATCTTAATTATTGGTTTTGAATTTAGTTTTGAATGTCTTCACTTTATTATTAATGGCATATTTTAATTAATACTCAGAAGTTAGATTCTCTACTCCCATGAACAAATCAAGAGCATCACAACCTCCACAATGACATACATATTGTATCATCTAAAGACTAACACTATATAATCTGACAAAAATATAGTAGTCATTATGTTATAATATCTTAGTTTCCAGCAACTATCAAAATAAGCGTTTGATGAGTTATTGAAGTTCACTGTCTGGTCAGCAACAGGATTATTATGAAATTCATTATTAATAATACACTGTAAATATTATGACTACTGGAAAGGATAGACATATTGCACTGTCAGACTTGTGGGAGAAGATGTACATGCTTCCTGAAGATATTTTCTGACCTGAAACCAGAATTTACTCAATATAGTCTCAATCATAGTGTGCTCATTCTGGTGTCATATCTAAGTGAAGATTTCTCCCTAGGGAAGTAAGTAAAATAATCCCAAACAAAATCATTGCTGAAATTAATGAATATGACATAGGATAACTTTGGAGTTTCATAGCAAAAATAAGCAGCACACTAACCTAGTGAAAGAACCTAAAACAAATATTCATTATTTATCTATCACCAAGTTGTTTAATGGAAAATTTTGTTTGCTTTTAAAACAGGCTTTTAAACCATACAGAGTTATAGTGATAAGAGGCTTGGAATTATAAAGAGAGAAAAGTAGGATACTGGTAATGTCCTCAACGTTGTCTGAAGAAGATATGCAATAAGAGTATCTACCTGCTATGGACACTTCTCCCCTCTCCTCCTGTAAGTGGACATATTCACTTACATTACTTAAAACCTACTGGTAATTTTAACATACATGGACTCATAAATAGTTAAATCCGTACAGCTACCATTTTCACAAAAGCAATGCTCCATGAATCTCTGTGCTTTCAAGCAATTTGGCATAGTGTGACTGTTTCAATATGTGGGAGTCATGACATGAGCCAGGAAGTTTATTAAAACATTCTCAGTGTTTTGTTTCGCATGGTATAATTCAGGGAATTATAAGCAAGTGAAGAGAAGTTCTTTATAGGACTGCTGTGCTCCCTGGATGTTAGAGGGATATATCCATGGCATTTTTTTCCTCCAAGATATGTTTGAAAAAGTATCTGAGTAATTGCACCATTACTCCAGTAAAGGCATTGCTTCTGGTTACTGGAGTTTAAAATACAATTCAGTGTTTAAATAAGTATTCTCTTTGGCTGCTATACATCATCTGGAAAGTTGTGAATTGTTCGAATGGCTTAGTGACAAACCCAGTCTTAGTCAGCAAGGTCTCTTCCTGGGGATCATTTGTGAAGGTTAGAAACTTCTGTTCACACCCAGAGAACAACATAGTTCAACACACGTAGAAAATAAACAGACCCTCCAGCTTCAGCCCTGTCCCATGACCCCTGCGTACAGAGCTTAACCTTCCAAAAGGCATTCAACTTCTTTGGGTCACTGGAGGAGGGGAGAAGATGTCTTGTTCACTGGAAAATGCGACTATGACCAAAGAAGTCTTGCGTGAGACAATATCCTGATGCAAGCATTTACCTTTCTGAGATATACCTATGTTATTTCATGCCAGAGATCAAGAAGTAACACTCCCTTTGGGGAAACTATTATCATCCATCAAGTGTTACTTGTTCAATCGCTTCTGATATAGAGTTGTAGTACCGTACTTCAGTGATTTAAAGTGGGATGAAGTGTGTCAAGAAGTATACTCAGTGATTTTGAAATATTGTATTACAAGCCTTGGTTAGACATTACAAACATTTATATTTGGAACTCTAAGCAATTTAATTTACAATGCAAAATACATATATATTTTTTTGTGTAACATGGGGTGGTTACTCATACCTGAGATGCAGAGCTGATATGAATGTCTTTTTTACCACCAGAGACATGGACTGAAATTCCCACTAGGGGATACCTTTATAGATCTCATTTCAGTATATTATAGTCATGCCATTATAAAACCATCAAATGCAATTTGGCACAGCATGATACTTAAGTGGTGGCCTGAAATTAACAGACTGAATTACCCTCTACAGGCAGCCAAGGTTATTTATATATTGGAATTCAGATAAGTAAGTGAAGTGCCTTACTGAACTCTGTACTTTTATATTCCCTTCATCTTCTGTGCTTTGAAATACTTATTGTACCAGTCCTTTATTTGAACTTCCAGAATATTTAGCCACTTAAAATGGGAACAAACCTGCAAGCAGGACGCTATACCAGCTACCTACAAAAGATAGTGCTTTTGCATTTGTAAACTGTCTTGTAAAAAGTTTAATTAAAACAGCTACTTCTTGGTCTCTGTGAGGTCTAGTGCAATTAGTTGCTTTAAACTCCATTTTCTCTCCCTGCTGCCAATTAAGCACAACTTGTGTGCAAGAGTAATGGTTGCCTCAGTGACAAAATCAGAACATGCTAAATAATGTGATTAAACTTGTTAAAAGCCAAAATAAACACTTATAATTATCTCAAGAAAACCTGCATAGCACAAGTGAGTGCTCTATAAAGAGAAACTCTGCTTCCATAATTTCAGACTTTCCTACACAATAGATCATAGTTAAAGATCTGTTAACAGACCTCTGACTGCTGAACTGGGCAGCTTGTGGTTTGCTTCTAAACCTATTGGCATAATGTGGATTTATGCAAGAGGTGCAAATTGGAAGTTGTCTGCTATTGGGGCCATTGGCAGAACAGAAATCATACTGTAGGGTTAGCAGCATGAAGTACATTGCTTTGAAATTACACAGCAGGGTTTCTGCTTGTTGCTCTGCTTGCCTTTAAGACCAAGGTCTTATACTGTCTGGCCATGATTAAAATCAAAGTGTAGGCTTCTTTGCTGGGTGCCAGTAAACGAAGGTGAAAAACAGAAACAATCTGGATTCTTAATTATTTTAAAATGCAACATAGGCAAAAAAGAATAAATACACAAGATGAAAGCTTACTAATCTATCCTAATTATTACACATAAAGTGATTTCCTAAAGAGGCCTATATCTTGAGATAGTCACTTGCTATGACTATGCAAGATCTTTTTTTCCCCATCTTTTATATAAAACTTTTTTTCCCCATCTTTTATGTGTATGCATATACAAAAGAAGAACTGATGAGCAGTTTAAATGGTGGACTTATTTAAATCCAGGTACACATCAAAACATGAAATAAACCAAGATGAATTTACTGAAAATCAAATGGCCATTAGCTTCTGCAGTGACCCACTAGTAAAAAACTGAACATTTGGAAATGTTCCGTTTTATTGCCATCGTATGGATATGTAGGTAGGTGTGTATGTACTGGCAAGTGTAATCAGAAAGAATAAAAGATTATTAAATTAGAAAAAAAAAATAATAAAAAAAAAAGACAGATAGGAGTCCTCAGTGCAAATCCAAGTTGTTCTATTCAGAGACTCTTGTTCTGGTTTCAGTCACTGTGGTCACTTTTCAAGTGAAATCATAGCAAAATAATGGTGTGCGGCAGAAAGTCAATGTTGAAAGTGCATACTGTGAAAAATATCTGTTCTATTGCCAGTTTTACCGTCAGTGAACAAGGAGCTTTTTCTTGACTTGTCAGCATATTCCAAAGTACATGCTGTCAGGATATTTTTCCTAATCGGCTCTTCAAGGGCTTATTGATAGGAAGACCTCCTGAGTCTGCAGCTATCTGGAGATAGACATAGACAATCATTAAGGTTGGCTGAAGCCATTTACGCTAGAGGTAAAAGAAGGGTATTCATGAACATCCTAAAAAAGTGACTAAAACAATATTTGAAGGCAGAGAAGTCAATCCCATTCTTCCCAGAATTTTTATAGGAGTGTTTTGCTGAACAGTTTACAAGAGGCTGTAGGAAGCCAGAAGATCTCATCATTGCAAGGACAATTTTAAAGTGCAATCCCAACATCTGCTGACTTCAATGTAAAACCTGTGAGGGTTTATTTGTATTAGACTATCTGAGCACACCTCTGAAAAAACAATTCAAGATTATTTAAAATTCCATGTTCTGTTCAACATATTTGCATGCTTTCATAATTTATGTGCTAAATTATTTACATGTTTTGTTAGCACTGGAACTTTTGCTGAGCAGTTATAAGCACTGGTAAGTATTGGGGATTTCTTGAATTAAATGTCTCCTTCCAGGTCATCTCAGCATGCATATTGGACAGAAAATTTCAGAAAGTTATCCTGATGTACAAAGTACATCCCACTTTAATTTCTGACTTATTTAATGCATGATGTTTTGATATAAACTACAGTGCTTGAAATTCAGCTTTTTTGGCCTTATCTGAAAAATCTTTCTTTCTTTATTTATTTATCTATTTATTTCCTAGTTAGTGGTGTTCTACTTTTATGAAGTTTATGATGTGTTTTTTTTTTTTTTTTTTTTTTTTTTCTTAGAAAATAAAGACATGCCTTCCAGGTTAATAGCAAAAGATATGTAAGAATTGCATGTAAATAAAGGATTCAAACAGTCAACTTTGTAATGTAATCTCTTTGTATTGTATTTTACTTCTTCTTTTAACATATTTTGAAAACTTTTTTTGTCAATAATTCTCATCCCATTTAATGTCCTGTAGCTTACTGTGTCCCAGATAGCTATTTTTGAATGAAAAATTTCCATGCCTTTAAATCTACAGCAAAGAGTTTCTTTTATGCACCACTTCAGAAAAGACCTTGCTGTTAATAGTGTTTCTAACTCACAGCTTCTGAAGTCTGACCTGTTAACGTAGTCTGTCTCTGCTTCAACTCTGGCAAGACCAAATCAGGAAGTCAAAGGTTCTCGTTCACTTCCTCCTTGTGATCAGGGAGGTCAGCTGTACTGCTTGCCCATTACCATACTGGAAGGCAAAAATGTATTTAAGACTGTTATGATAAGAAATCTGGAGCAGAGCTACCATCTCTAGTTTCTACTTCTTCCTATGGAGCCTTGTTGGTTCTTCCCATTTTGCCTTTTTCCCCTTAAATAATCTCATTAATATTAAGAAACCATATTGCTTGGGTTTTTCCCAATATCCAGGCTTGTTGATTATATACTGTGGGCAAACTTTGCTACATAAATACTGCTGCTCTGGCTAGCTTCTAAAGCAATATATAATATAATGCAATGTGCTCCACTGGAGAATTTTAAAGTCATTTAAAGAAATTCATTCCACATCTCCGAAAGCTATAAAAATTCCAAATATTTCAATATAATGCATTAGGTATACAAAATCACTGCTAATATTAGTGAAGCTTATTCTCTGCAAAACACTCCTTTCTCTTACAGGAAAGACATGTAATTTTGCCCTGTAACATTCCAGCTCTGCTGTTAACAGTGGAAATTGTAGTAAAATTGTAGTGAAAGCAGCACTCTGTAGACCACTGTTGCCAGTAGTGCAAAGAACTACAGCAATGTTGGTATAAAGAGGTCTCTGGCAGACACAGGATTTTAATCCATAGCACATGCACAACCTCTTTGCACAGTTTTTGACATCAGAGCAACTGCATAGTTTGGAAAACTGCATGAAGGGGAAAAAAGCAAGCCTAAACAGAAGCACAGTTAGGAAAGGCATACTCACTTCATTTCACAGTCCATTGGAAAGGAAGAGTATAGCAAAAAGCTGTGAAAAGCAGAGCTATTCAGTGCCAAGTCTAGCAGGACAATAGTGAACAGTTTGAATTTTTCTTCTATTTCTCCTTTTTTTTAAGTCCCTTGTTGGACACTGACCTAAGGTAAGGAGAGGTCTGCAGGTTAAGACTTGAAAGTTTCCCCTGCTGTGCTTTCTCTGCAAAATAGTTTTTTCCTAAGCTTGACAGAATCACAGATCACAGAATCACAGATTCATCTAGGTTGGAAGAGACCTCCAAGATCACTGAGTCCAACCTCTGACATAACACTAACAAGTCCTCTACTAAACCACTAAACCATATCATTAAGCTCTACATCTAAATGTCTTTTAAAGACCTCCAGGGATGGTGACTCAACCACTTCCCTGGACAGTCCATTCCAATGCCTAACAACCCTTTCGGTAAAGAAGTTCTTCCTAATATCCAACCAAGCTGATGCTCTTGTTTGAGCATCAGCTCTTCCTCTCCCTTTCATGCCTCCCCATCACAGTCAACTGGCTGTTCAGTTGTAGACTGAACAGATGCAAAATGAACTGGTGGCCAAAATCCAGTCCTTTTGTTACTACTTGCAGAGTAAAATCTTTTGCTTAGAGGAACCTGATTTTTGTGAACAATCTCCAAAGAAAGGATCAAGACCAATTGTACTCAACTTATTTTTTTCCTCTGAAGAGAAATTTGCTCAGCTTGGGTCATTGGCAAGGCAGGGAGAAGACATTTCAGATGTTAGTGCCTATTTCAATTTGTTTCTTAGAGTGTCACTTTAATTCTAATTCTAATTCTAATTCTAATTCTAATTCTAATTCTAATTCTAATTCTAAATTCTAATTCTTCTCCCTCTGCTTGATCCCAACTTTCTATCAGACAGGCACATCCCTCTACCTTCTCCTCTACCTTCCCTAGCTTTCCCAAGCTTGCAGACTGCATACAGTACAACAACTGGTCCTTTAACCACTTGTCATCCTGTCTGGTATCACAGAGTTTTTTTCTGGAAAAGGAGCACCTACAGGATGATAATTATAGCCTGTTAACTTTTGCAGTGTTGGTTGAACATGATACATCAGGCAGAAAATACTGGTTTTATAGGTATGTGCATCTTACAAATTTACAAGGGAAGGCTTTTTTTTTTTTTTTTTTTTTTTTTTTTTAGTTTGTATGTTTGTGATCTTGTACTCAGAACTTGCAGTGAAATGGTGAGTAGAAAACCTGGCATTCTTTCCATGATCACATGTTGTGTCTCAGTACACACTACCTGACTTCAGAGATAATACATTCTCTCTGGACTTGATACACCTTCAATAAAAGAACCAATTTAAGCTGAAAAAAAATATTAAAAATAAAACGTTAAAGTGCCAAAAGAGATCAAAACAATTGCATACTAGTATGTTCAGGAAATAATCTTTTTCCTGAACCATCAATGATTTGTTGATATTTTCATTTACAAGTTTGTGTATTTCATCTAAAATTTTAAAATGTGGATGTTCTCAAATACTTAGCAAAAATAATGTGAATAAATAATAGATGTTTTTCAGGGTAAAGCAAGGAAATTATATGTAAGGGTATGTGCTATTAATTTAAAAATAAACAAAGACTAGACTGGCTGATTGGATGAGGAGGCAAATCTGGCCATTAATCTCAGTTCCAAGCTAAATACTTAAACAATGGAAAACACAGAAAAATAGAAGGACACAAGGGTGAATTTGGTCCTAACACTACTGTTGTGTTACGGTTGTAATGATAAGGTCTTTGAGTTCTGCTGTCCTTTGCATCCCAGTCTCGGCATACCTCCTCAGGCAAGTCATTTTATCTCCTCTCATCCATAAAACAGGATAAAATACTCATTTTAACATGATATGAAGGCTGTTAATACTTTTTCAATTTTAAGTTTTGGTGGGGAAAAGAAAGAAAAACAAACAAACAAAAATATTACCAGAGCCATATGGAATATTCAGTATTGGGTGAATAAAATAATTTTGGCCAATGCAATTTTGTGCTCTTTAGTAGAAGAATTTCAAAATTAGTGAACAAATGGAACACAGTAGCATAACATACATTGTCTTAGTTCAAGTATTTAATAGAGTGTCATGAACCATAATTTGAAAATATAACGCAACCTTTTATGTAAATGGGGCCACAGAGATTAGAAAACAGGATAATGATAAATGGCGAAGTATCTAACTGTTCAAGCCAATAGAAGGATCAGTGTAAGAGCTGCTTTTAATTAACATCTTAGTGGTTTGGAAAAAGGAATAAAGATCATATTAAATAAATTTGCTGATGATGTTGCACTGAAAGATCTTGCCAAAACTAAAGCCAGAAAAAAATACGAAGGGTCACAGAGGTTAAAAAAATATGGCAAGGAAAGTAAGCCCTCAACCTGGAAGAAAATGCAAGCTAAACATTTAGTAAAAATGATAGCGTATACACGGGAGAGAAAGAAATAGCAATGAGCAAGTTCTTTGGCTGATGCCAAAATCAAGTTAGATTTGTGGTTTTAGCAAGATCAAGTATCAAAGGAGTTGTTCTATTTGGGCTGTCTCTACCATGGCAGGTGCAAAGGAAAGAGATTCTTTTTCTGACCATCGTCTTACACCATTAAAAATCTGTAGAAAATTTGCAATGAATTTCAAAGAAAAGATGAAACATCTACATGATGTTGCTAGTTCAAATTATTCAAAACTGTCTCCTCGTCGTCATTACTGACGTCATAAGAAACAGTGTGACCAGCAGGGCTAGGGAGGTGATTGTGCCCCTGTACTCGGCTCTGGTGAGGCCGCACCTTGAGTACTGTGTCCAGTTTTGGGCCCCTCGCTACAAGAAGGACATTGAGGTGCTTGAGTGGGTCCAGAGAAGGGCGATGAAGCTGGTGAGGGGCCTGGAGAACAAGTCCTACGAGGAGCACCTGAGGGAGCTGGGCTTGTTCAGCCTAGAGAAAAGGAGGCTCAGGGGTGACCTTATTGCTCTTTACAGATACCTTAAAGGAGGCTGTAGTGAGGTGGGGGTTGGTCTGTTCTCCCACATGCCTGGTGACAGGACGAGGGGGAATGGGCTAAAATTGCACCAGGGGAGTTTTAGGTTGGATGTTAGGAAGAACTTCTTTACCGAAAGGGTTGTTAGACATTGGAACAGGCTGCCCAGGGAAGTGGTTGAGTCACCATCCCTGGAAGTCTTTAAAAGACATTTAGATGTAGAGCTTAGTGATATGGTTTAGTGGGGACTGTTAGCATTAGGTCAGCGGTTGGACTCGATGATCTTGAGGTCTCTTCCAACCTAGAAATTCTGTGATTTTGTGATTCTGTGATCCTGTAAGTTTTAAAAAGCACCACATTTTAAAAGTAGGGAGTGCTGTGTTTCTTCTGCTTTTGGAAGCATTAAGGTTTGCATTTTAAGGCTCTTAGTGGGAGGATGGGATAGGGAAAAATATCATACTGCTTTTCTTTTTTTTTTTTTTGTTTTTGTTTTTGTTTCCAAAGACTGAAGAAAAAATAATTTGCTTTTTCTTCATATAATTTTGGAGTTGGTGCATTAAAACAAATGAAAATGTGAGGTTCATGATAAAATATCTGATTTCACAGTGGTACACAGACATAACCTTCACTTGTAGTCACTGTGACTGAAACATTAACCTATGCAAATTTCCAAGGAAGCAACTACACTAAGATATAAAGAAAGTTTATTTTGGAGAAATCCTGGCAAAGTGGCTGTTATTGAGCTGTTGTTGTGCAAAGATATGACAGATGCTGACAGAAGTCAGAAATATCTTCTGTTTCTGGCTTAGCTCAAGTTCTCCTAGTTCAAGAATTGCCTAGAGAAGCTGAGCTTTGTGGCTGAATCTTAGAGCAAACTCAATTTTGTGGACATTGGGGATCCACATAACATTTTTTAAATACTAAATTTAATGTGCTTATATTTATATCTGCAAATAATCTATATCTAATATTCTATAAAATATAATCTATAAATATCAATAAAATTTGGAGGGCTGGGAAAGGTGATAAAAAATAAAACTCTAAGAGCATGAATTACATGTATGCTTCTTTGCTATACTACTTGGTTGTAAAACCATTTTTCATTTGAACAACATGCTGCATCTCAGAAAAACTCAGGAAATATATTTAATCCATTTAATATCTGGACCGCTATTGGTATCGTAAGTTGTGGTAAGGGGATTAGAATGCAAAATGTCCCTAACACTGAAGTAATATGTGCAAGATAATGCTGTTTCTAATGAAGGCTGAGCTTTGGCACAGTGCTGTTGAAAATTTAGGGCTCTGCCTTGGTTTTCAACTGCTCCCTCTCTCTACTTATTCAAAAAACCACCTCCTCTGTATTTCCAAGTAGCCTAAATTTCTGATCCATTCTTCCCTCAAGACCACCACCGATTACCACCAAAAACATCTATAGTAGGTTTTGTCTAGTTCTGCTAAAATATTTGTAAGTCCTTGTACAAATTAAATGAATTTGAGCTCTTTTTTTTTTTTTTTTTTTTTTTTTTTTTTTCCATGTAAAGTATCTCGCTCCAGTGTGAGGGACAACTGTTAAAATACATCACATAAAAACATTTTGCAAATAAAACCACCCCAAAACATAGACAATTTAAAAACAAGTTTGTCTGTGTAAATTAAAATCTGTAATTTTAGACATATTTGGTGATTAAAATAGAAGACTGTTCAGCCTCATAATGACTTGAAAAGATACTAGGATGCTCAAAGGATAGAGGTAAATATTAAACTCAAGTTATGATGAGCTTAATAGATCTGGTGATGGATGTAATATTCTGATTTTTCCATAATTATAGCACACAGTGATAAATAAATAGATCTATCTCTTATTTTTAATCTTTATTAAGATTGTTAAAGTATTAAAAATAATCTAGATTTTTTTTATAACGATTTTAACAGAATGGTAGGGGAAAAATTGTATTTTTCTTGCATGAAAAAATAAAACAAGTGGACCTCAGTGCACAGGCTGACAGTGCAGCTGCTCAAAGCACAGAGAACAGGGAAGGGCCGAGGATAGACACACATTTTAAACAGCTTCATTCAGGAAGCAGAATGGCTGCCCTCTGAAGGCCTAAACCTTCATGGAGTAAGTTTTGAGTATTGCTGCTCAAGTGTCATTAGCCTTTCTTCAATAAGGCAGCAAAGCACCTATACTTCAATAATTTCCAGCACTTTTGAGAGATGTACTATATAAGCAGAAATTCCTAAAACTTCCTAGCACTATCTTTTTATTGGATTAATTCTTGTTTAAATGATACAAAACTCCCTCATTCTTATACATAATATATTTTGTTTCAAAATCTTCATGTGTAGTTATTGGCCTATAATCTCTTTAAAGTGAAACCACAGTCTTAAATGTAAAACCACAGTTAGACAGGCCAAAAATTTTTGAGCAACTGACTGAAAGAATAAATGTTAATAATAAAAAACTCCTTCTCATGAATCAAAAGAAAAAAGACTTTCAAAGAGAAGTTGGGAGCATGGGATGATCTTGATATAAAAGGGCCTGTCACGGAAAATTCAGATCATTGCAGAAGTGAAGCAAAATGAATTCCTTGCAGTGGTATTCATTACCGAGGAGAGAACAGACTAAAAGCATGCTTTATTGGAGAAGAGACTGAAAAACTATTTCCAACTGAAACATAAGTAGAGGAGATTTGTTCTGAAGTGATAAATTAAGGAAGAATATTTTTCAGGACCTAAATGATATTTCCAGGAGTTCCAAAAGTACCCAGATAGGAAAATACTCTACTGGTAACTGGGATGTGTTGACTACTGCTGAAGTTGGCCTTGATAATAAAGCAATATGACACAGATCTTTGATATTCCATCAGCTAATAATCCAGAATTTTGTTTCCAGACTGTCTTTACCTAAGCCTAGAAAAATTAATGGAGAACATAGAATATGATACATAGATACAATGCTTTGGCAAAAAGTCAGCAAGTTTGTAGGCATGACTTGCAAACTTAATATGGCTGTTTGAAAGAACGATTTACCATGTTTATCAGGGTAAACCCAGCTGGTATAGCATAGCTGGACTGTCAGTCTCCTTTGCCAGATGTTCTAACAGAAGCCGTGCCCTTACGGAGGAGTAGGTCAATGCCAACTGCTTAAACGACAAAAAACTGTGTCAAAGGGACAAAAAGTGTGGTCAGATTTTCCTGGGAGGAATTTTGGAAAGATTCTCCCTCCAGGATCTGTACTGAGCCCCGTACTGCATGGTTGGGAAGATGGCCAAGTAAGTACTGGTGTGACAGGTTGCTGGTGATATGTAATTTTTGTTGAAAGACAGTAGACTTAGTAGGACAGGTAGCAATAAGACTACTTTGTATATACCACAGTTTAAGTGAATATATGTGTAAATTCTGCATCTTGTCTCATATGGTTTAATTGTTCAATATGAAACAATTTGGTAATAGGTTTGAACCCTGTATTAACAAGAGCTCTGGAACAACAACAGTATTGGAGGATGAGAACTATTTCAGTAGTGCTCCTGAAATGTTAGCATGCAACAGTGTAAAATCAAATATCTGAAGCAGTTTAAACAGGGCTTACAGATTATTTTTCTTTTCCTTAAAAAAAATGAGTGTTTTATTGTATAACAGTCTGTGCCCAACACAGAGACCACAGTAGGATTTATAACAAGCAGGAAAAACATAACAGTATGAATCTAACAAAAATGTTTAAGAAGGTTAATAATACAAGCAAGAATTAAGAAATAAAGTGTTTTGTAAGACATTTTCTTGAAAATAGGGCTATGTGGACAAAGAAAAATTTGACTTAAATATGTTGTATACTAACAAAGAGCACTTGAGATTTCTGAAATATTTCCCTAAAGGATGAAAGCTCATTTTTTTATTATTTTCAAGGGAGATCTGATTAAAAACATGTTTTCTAACAAAATTTAACTGCTTAGTCACTCATAACAAAACTTTTTTCTTTTTTTTTTATGCATAGAGTGATATATTAGGTCTTATCCAATAGCCAAGAGGCCAATAAAAATTTGCACATGAATAAAGAGAACTATTTAATCTGAAAAAAAAAAAAAAAAGGAAAAATAAAATAATAATAATAAAAAAAAAAACAACAGAAATGTCAATCTGCCAAAGCTTTTTCACTGCCTACCTCATCCTCAGGGCTGGCAACAGGCACTCCACCCTGAGAAAACTGCTTTTAGTCCCTTTCTCACAGCCTTTCACAGTATGCATGTCAGCCAGAGAAAGGGGGGAACTGTCACAGCTGTTCCTACAAGCTTTCACTTGTGACACAAGAAACTTAATGTTTAGGATTTCTATAAAAAGTGACCATTAGGAGGAACTCTTTTTGGTAGATAAAGCTGGACACATAAAATTTATCTCTACACTTCACACTCAAATACAAAATAATATGATGCATTTGAGAGTTGTTCACGTCACATTAAATATACAATATGTGATATTGTGAATCCTGGTCTTCATGTGGTTCATCACAGGGATAGGTCTATTTCACTGATTTCACTCTTCTTACAACAAATTGAACTAGGTATAATTTCTTTCTGATATTAGCAAATAGCCCTGCCCTTCAACCAGGTTTATTAGAGATGTCCATGAGTGTTGGATGAACCCCACTACAGCTTCTTCTTGTCTTGGGTGTCACATCTGGGCAACCTGGTGTGCAAACTGAGCCTGCTTGTGCATACTGACCTGCTTGGTGTATGGTTAACTTTTAATCCCTTTTTTTGGCTTATATCAATTTAACATTGTCTTTGCAAAACACTTTAATAGCCAAAGAAATGAAAAAGAAAGAAAGAAAGAAAGAAAGAAAGAAAGAAAGAAAGAAAGAAAGAAAGAAAGAAAGAAAGAAAGAAAGAAAGAAAGAAAGAAAGAAAGAAAGAAAGAAAGAAAGAAAGAAAGAAAGAAAGAAAGAAAGAAAGAAAGAAAGAAAGAAAGAAAGAAAGAAAAAGAAAGAAAGAAAGAAAGAAAGAAAGAAAGAAAGAAAGAAAGAAAGAAAGAAAGAAAGAAAGAAAGAAAAGATATTTGCAGAGAGCAATATGTTCATTTCTAGCTGGATTTATGTGAAAACATGCAGATTGCCATGTTATGTCTACTGACAGCATAGGAATAAGATAAAAATACACTCCAGCTGTGTGATAAATTCAGGGCCAAAGTCTCTCCTTCTATTCAGACGCAAATGGCTTCCACTGAGGTTAATAGGACTAGGGTGCTTACAGTATAGGGTCCCTAATTGTTTCTTGGCTGGCTAGTACTTGATATCAATACACATACAGACAGTATTGAAAGAGATGTGTTATATCAGTATGATCAGCTAGATGATAAAAAAAACCCTGCTGTTAGCTCTGATAGGAAAAACAGATTTTAGAATGCAATCAAGACAAGTAATCGTTAGAAATGTAATAATTGCACATAGCTCCTTGATGAATTACTGAACTTCATGAAAAAGCATCATACGTTTTTATGGGCTATAAGCCAACAGTCAGGTAGCAAGAATGAAAACTCTTATAAAAGGTCTAGATAGTTTTAGATTTTAAGATGGAGATGAAATATTTGTTATATTGTCTAAGGTATCTATTTTGTTACTTTTTGCTTTTTGGTTCTGAAATTAACAATTCAAATAGGAGTGTCACTGTGTTGCTAGTTAAAACTAACATATAGCTTATGAGTTAGAGATCACTGTATTGTAATTAACAGGATGATTTTTATAGGGTGAATTCTGTAAAAAATCCTGATCATGGGAGAAAGACAATGGCATATTGCTACAATAAACTGGAATATTTCTGCACTAAATGTAGTGCAATCAATAAAAAAAAAAAAATCAAAATAAAAGTATATGATTAAATACTGCAAATGACAGATAAAAATAACACTGAGGTCATCTTAGATCTTTGCTAGGTGTAATCTTTCTTCAATTTATAATTTTGTATGAGGTCATATTTTACCTTTCCAATGAAAACCATAAATGCAGATTTCCACGCTTGGTGGATGAGGGAAAAGCTGTGGATGTGGTCTACCTTGACTTCAGTAAGGCTTTTGACACCGTTTCCCACAGCATTCTCCTCAAGAAATTGGTTGCTCTTGGCTTGGACTGGCATACACTTTGTTGGGTTAGAAACTGGCTGGATAGCCAGGCCCAAAGAGTCGTGAATGGACTTAAATCCAGTTGGAGGCCGGTCACTAGTGGAGTCCCCCAGGGCTCAGTACTAGGGCCAGTTCTCTTTAATATCTTTATCGATGATCTGAATGAGGGGATTGAGTGCACCGTCAGTAAGTTTGCAGATGACACCAAGTTAGGTACATGTGTCAATCTGCTCGAGGGTAGGAAGGCTCTGCAGGAGGATCTGGATAGGCTGGACCCATGGGCTGAGGCCAACTGTATGAAGTTCAACAAGGCCAAGTGCCAGGTCCTGAGCCTGGGGCACAACAACCCCAAGCAGCACTACAGGCTGGGAGATGAGTGGTTAGAAAGCTGCCTGGCAGAGAAGGAACTGGGAGTATTTGTTGATAGTCTGCTGAATATGAGCCAGCAGTATGCTCAGGTGGCCAAGGAGGCCAACAGCATCCTGGCTTCTACAAGGAACAGTGTGGCCAGCAGGGCTAAGGCAATGATTATCCCCCTGTACTCGGCTCTGGTGAGGCCGCACCTTGAGTCTTGTGTTCAGTTTTGGGCCCCTCGCTACAAGAAGGACATCAAGGTGCTCGAGCATGTCCAGAAATGGGCAATGAAGTTGGTGAGAGGTCTGGAGATCAAGCCTTACGAGGAGCGGCTGAGGGAGCTGGGATTGTGTAGCCTAGAGAAGAGGAAGCTCAGGGGTGACCTTATTGCTCTTTACAGGTACTTTAAAGGAGGCTGTAGCGAGGTAGGGGTTGGTCTATTCACGTGCCTGGTGATAGGACGAGGGGGAATGGGCTAAAGTTGCACCATGGGAGGTTTAGGTTGGATATTAGGAAAAACCTCTTTACTGAAAGGGTTGTTAGGTACTGGAATGGGCTGCCCAGGGAAGTGGTTGAGTCGCCATCCCTGGAGGTCTTTAAAAGACATTTACATGCAGAGCTTAGTGATATGGTTTAGTGGAGGACTTGTTAGTGTTAGGTTGAGAGGTTGGACTCAGTGATCTTGGAGGTCTCTTCCAACCTAGATGATTCTGTGATTCTCATACCAAATGAGAAAAAAGTCAGGAAAATGTAACTGTGGTATCCACAAAAGAAAATAACCTGTGTTTATTGCAATCATTCAATGGCCTGCAGAAATCTGCAAAGATTTCTTGAAAGGCATATGTAGAATACCTATGTTAAGCTATTGCAGTATTCCTATAGCAGATCAGCCAAGTCTGCTGTTACCCAAGGAAATCCTAATTTTTGGCCAGAATTGTTTGGAGTTACAATCAATCTAGAGTTTTATACTTTTTTCTTTTTTTCTTTTTTTTTTTTCTTTTTTTTTTTTTTCCCCTCGTTCCAGTCTATGACCTCATTAGGGTATATCATATGAAATCAGAAATATCTGAATGTTGAGCTCTGGCATCCAAATCTATGAAAATCATCTGTTAGTCTTCTGACATCCTCATGCAGATTGCTCAGACGCTCTCACAGATGTCATTCTTTACGTCAGTATATACACATCACTTTATATTCTGACTTTATTTTAAAGTCCAGATTTCTCAGATCTCTCACTACATCCTGTTTCAGTGAATGGAAATAGTCTGTCAGTTCAGTGGTCTCAGTTTCTTCCACTTCCTCACTCATCACCAAATGTGAGATGCAGAGCTGGCATCAGGTCTCTAATGCATGACTGTTCTGCAGCTGCTTCCTTCCAAGGGATGAGGGCTGCTGCTGCTCTGCTACACTGAGAGGCTGAATCCCTTCTTCCCTGAGCAGTTTAAGGAAATGCTGTCTCTTATTGGGATGATGTGGGAAGAGGCATGTGCCTGAACTCCTTAGATCCCATGTAGTTTGGTGTGAAGGACTTTAGAGTGGTGCTGCTGTCCTGGCAGTTAGGAACAGTGCAGCCATGTTGGCTACAAAGGCCCTGCTGACACTGCCAGCGCAGTATTTATCACTTTGACTGAATGCCAGTGGAGGAACCATTTCTAAAACAATGGACTTTTGTTTAATGCTTTACAAGAACCAGAAACATTCCTTCTCTCACATTTTGTTAGGTTCTGATGTTCAAATGCCTCTGCATGGGAACAGAGCAAATGAATTCAAGAGGATTATTCCAGCTGGTCAGTGAGTTAGGGCCTTAGAACTATAGGAAATGAACCATTTCCTCTGAAACTCTGAAAGAACTTCTGAGAAAGAGATATTCACTTCCCCATACTCCACAAGCACAGACACGCTACTGCTTATACTGCCCTCAGAACAAGACATGGAAGGGCACCGATAAAAATGTGGTAGCGAGAGAAAGCCTGTACACCCTAATCTGGAAAGGAAACTACTGGGTCCAGTCTTACAGTTCTCAGGCAAACAACATTTCCACTGAGGTTGCAAGGGAAAACACTTGTTCTGCTCTAAGTAGACATTCTCCTTTGAATTGAATAGAATTTATTTGCATCAGCAAAAAAGTGTCAACGTAGATTACATGTCCTGCAGAGAAGGTTGTACCTAGCTGAAACTTAAGTAAGATGAATGAAATATTTCAGCAGAGGTCTCTTTTTGTGATATGAAGATATCTATGACTTCTAGGGAAGAAAACAAAACCCCAAAACAAACAGGAGATCAGAAGGCTAGCGGAAATCTTAAGTGTTCTAAAGAGCTAGTTAAACTTAACTAGGGTATGTGATGTTTGGCTTCCAGAATAAAAAAAGGGCAGGGAATTTCAGCTAAGACATAAATTGACTTTTTAAAATTGTTACAGAAATCTAATGACTACATTGTGTAAATTATTTCCAGATGCTGACCTGCAAAAAAAATGGTGTGATAGTAGTATAATCCCATGTTTTAAAAAGCACCTGTAACAGGTGAGATTTGAAATTTGCTGTAAGAAATGTATGTTTTTTAAAAAAAAAAGATGAGTTGTGGTGGGAAAATGTAGTGAAGTATAAACTTTGATTATTTTCTTGAAATAGTCTTTAGTAAAGATATTTTCATGCCAGAGCAATATTTGATCCAGTTTTCGTCATTATAAAATGGAGTGAAAAAAAAAAATACCAACCAGAAATACAACTCTAATAAAACAGTTTTAGAATTGTAGTTTTCAACTTATAGAGATGAAGAATGAAAACATTAATTAATGTGCAAATATTCTGTTTTTCTCTTTGTTTCACTTTTCAAGTAGTTTCTTGCAATGAGCAAAACAGTGAAAGAAACACTTCTTGCAAAGTTTCAAAACAGAGGTCTCAGGGTGCTTGGTTAATCTACAACAGGGTAAATTCGGAAGAATTTCACCAGTTCTAATTCAGCTTCTTATCAGTATGCTGAAAAAGTACTAGGATGATTTCTTCAGAGAGCAGGAATGAGATATGGAAATTGTATGAATAACAAAAAAAAAAAAAAAAAAGAAAAAACAAAAACAAACAAACAAAAAAAAACAAACAAGCAAAAAAAATAGAAATAAAAAAGGTTTATTGTAACCAAAGAACAGAATCACAATTCAAAAGTCATATCTGTTCCAAGGCAGATTTTGGAGGCCAACAATGCTGAGGCTCTATGGATGCTAGGGAAAAAAAGATTCGTTGCTTGTGAAGGGGCTTATTTCTCATTTTTCATTTCTGTTTGTAATCGCTGTCATCTTTGTTTCTTATGCTTTGGATAAAAAAGGTGACTTTTATATTTATTAGAACTGGGTTTCAATAAACATTATGCAATATGGTAGACCGGGGAATGATTTATTGATAATTTGTCACTTATATTTATGGAAGTGTAGACCCTGGAGCCCTAGAGCTGGTAAATCATATTATGCAGCTACATTTTTTTTTTTTTCTTTGCTGCCAAAAGTGCACCATGTAAACTGATTGCCTCACCAACCCCCTGGGGTCTGATAATGATGCACTTGCTAATACAAAGGGAGGAGGGGTGAGGAGAAGACAACTAATTATAAGTTTATTTTTGTTTCAATATGTTTGCCATTTAATCTAGAGTTCCATAAACAATAGATTGATGAAATATAATTAGGAGGAAGATTACAGTTTAATGAGGCAAAAGATTGGGAAAGAATGTAAATGGAGCAGTAGGCTCTGCAGAGTTTTTAGCTGTTTATTATTGTACAGCTGTAAGGCACTTTCACACAGTTCCCAGATGGAAACAGCTGTTAGCTCTTCGCTATTAGGAAAAAAAAGGTTCATAGTTCATTTTTATCCACTTGTTCCAGACCAGTTACATTCACTGCAACACTTCATCGAGTCACAACTCTCTGCTATGCCTGAGCTGGTCAAGACGGGCACCATGTCTTCATTTGCCACTTTGCCATTTGCTTATCTCATCTGGCAACCTCTCAAGCAACAAGCTGTTCCACTCCTTGTAATATGCTTATCTCCCACAGTGATGTCAGCAAAAGTCAGCAAATCTAATATTCATGCTCCAACAGATTTGTTGGTGCTCTTTGTTTATAAGAAAGGGCTCTATATCACTCTTGCAGCTGCTTCCTCTTCTACAAGCTTTGTTTTTGTATGGTGCTCTTCAGATAGGCCTTGGGAGCTATACAAAGCATGCACCCATCTGACTTAACAGTGTTTTTGTTGTTTTATTTATTTATCTCTTATAATTAAAAAAACAACTTGCATCTCTCTCTCTCTCTCTTTTTTTTTTTTTTTTTCCACAGCATGCTATGAAACCTATGTTTCCTCCAAAGCTTGTTGAGATCTCATACAGAAGACAGAACACGAAAGGCCAATAACAGAGGCTTCTCTTTAAAAAGTTATCACTAGGAAAGAAAAAAAGTAGGTAGGCTTTCAAGAATGAAGACAACAGTAACTTTTATCTTGTAGCATGCAAACTATTCCATGTTATGGGCCAAGATACCCACTGCCCTGCACCCTATATAGGCATTTACATCTATGCATTGAATGAAAATCTATACTGTTTCAAACTGGTCGTATATTAAATTTGGTGCCAAGGTATTGCATGTAATACAGGGAATTAAGAGACTTTGGTGCTATTTTTGTAACAATTTTTACATTTCATGCTTCTCATTTCACAGTAGTTGGGACTATCTCTTATGATGTATAAGGTACTTTCTATGTAGGCTTATATCAATTTATATTTCTAAGGTACCTAATGTGTAGTAATCCTATCAGTAAAGTAAAAGCAGAGTGTTTCAATCTATTCAATGCTGGCATTAGACACAATATTTCAGAAGAATTTCTCAGTCTGTGCGAAGCATGTTTTTCTCCATTTGTTTCTGTTTCAAATTCATATTTTCTACTTTTTTTTTCTTTTTTTTTTTTTTTTCTATTTTATCATTAGTTTAAATGGTAGACAAATTGGTATTGTAATTTAAAAATTTAGTAAAATTAGTGTGGAACTTCCCTTCTCATTAATATCCCAAACCATCTGCTTCTAAAACATCATTTTTTATATTTTTTGGGGGACAAAACCCAAGTATTTCTTTAAACATTGAAAAAAAATTCAGGTCCCTTTGAAATCAAAAGCTATTTTTCCATTGACTTCCAAAAGCCTATTTATTTCACAGTTTCCAAAACACCTTTTAACATCAATGTACATTATATTCATTTAAAATAACATTTAGGAGAGGCTCAGAAGTAGAATTCTGTCCAGAATGCTAAAAAAAAAAGATACAATATAAAAAAGTTGCAGCAGAATATTTTTTTTTTCTGTAATTCTCCCACTATCAGCAGGCCACCCACATGCTTAATCTAGAAGAACCACCTCTAGGCTATGAGAAAGGCTGTTCAGCCTCTGTGCCCCTACAAAACTTGGCTATTTTGCTGACACGGATGTTGGTTAAAGCCAATTATGGTGGAGTTTTATGGTCCAAACAGCTGTCCAGTTGGAATCGTACAAAGACCACCAAGTTATTTCATGTGTCACAAGCAGGCATCTGATTGTAAGGCTGTATATATATTTTTATGAATAGAAGTGGAAGGTTTAATTTGCTTTTGTTTGTGGGGTCTTATTTATTGCTTGAAAGTGTTTGGATGCCTGCTGGGTATTTACAAAAAAGGACTGCAAAAGCTGCACATATTTCATCTGCAATTCTGGATCAGAAACACAGTGCTGTGGTTAAGGCTAACCGAAGTAGAAAAATTATATAACATTGGAGCAAGATATGAAAGCTATTGCCAAGACTAAAATGAAAAAGCCCCTACCCCAATTCGTATTTATGCCTAGTACCCTGCCTAGTACATATATACATAATTACATATGTATATTTAAAATATACATATATTTATGTATATATTATGTGCATGCATGTATTCATGTTTTTAATATTAAGCACCAATTTATACTTTAAAAATGTATGTCTCATTTAGGTATGTTACCACTTCAAATTATAGCATTTAAAAAGACTTCCTTACCTGCTCTGTAATGCCTGTTTTCTCTTGTTTGGTTAGTTCATGCACCTAGAGCACTTTGCTATGTGTAGTTTTGTTTCCCCTGTTTTCATCCTGTTTCTTTCTTTTTTTTTTTTTTTTTCTTTTTTTCTTTTAAATGTTAAGTTCTAAGTCCTTATACAGCAAAATATGAAAGAAAAGCACTTTTAACTTTCAAAGTTATGACTTTGACAAAAATTACAAGTGCAACAGTAAAATTGGAAACACTAGAAAAAGAAGTCAAAGTTATCTAAGGTTCTTGAAACTATTTCTAATTCCTAAAAAAAATGATCCTAATTAGTTGCAAAGTCACTGGCATCATTTTAAGATGGCAACCTAAAAGTTTCTTCTTTCATACAAGTTTCACTTTCATAGATCATATGCACATTTCTCATTGGAATAAACCAATTATATAGCCTTTTATTTTTTTTTTTTTTGTCTTTTTGAAAATACTTATAAAGCAAATTGCTTGTCCATGGCATAGAATTAAAGCTCTTCAAAGTTATATTTTCTATTTCTGGGCTCTGTTACATGAAGCCAGAAAGATCTTATGCAGAACATGTCTTTAGGATCAATACTATCTTAATACTTTCTTCCTTTCAAAGGACACATTTACTCAGCATCTTTTCCTGCTGTCTCACTGCATCTTTTGTTTACATTTTTTTTCCTTTAGATGGCCTTTTTTTTTTTTTTTCCCTCCACTTTCTGCATCTTTCCTCTTTCCTGTAAATAACTCCTCTACTATCTTCTGACTCATTCTTGCCTTGTTTGCAGTTCTCACACAGAAAAGTTTATCATCATTTCAAGATTATATTAATTATCTCTTATTCCTCTTATGTCCTTCCTTTCTTACTCCATGCTTTTTTCAATTCTGTTCCTTTCTAGTCCCTGATGTTCTGCCTGCCTGCTGTTTATTCTTGTCTCAAAACAATCCTGTTTTATTAGTAATTATTCCTGTCCTACTCTCAATGGGACTTTCATATAGTTTGTCCTTCCCATGATTTCCTTCTCCTCATCCACCCCAAATCTTGCTCCATTAATTAAGCTTTCCCATACCCCCAAATATACCAGCATTCTGGTTTTGTCCTCAATCAATTGGCTGCTTTCCCAAACTAGTTTCAACTGTTAGCTGTTCTCCAAATAATTACCACATTTTCATTTTAGCTCTTAATTGACTTGTAAAATCAGCAAAAAATCTCAAAAAGTAAAGGCAGCACGTTTTAGAGCAGAGGACCATATTCCACAGTGCTGCTTCAATAATCAAATCTTTAATAAGCCCTACATTGTGTTTTTCTTCCTGGAAGTAAAGATGGCCTTCCATATGAAGGCACACCAACATTTTAAGGGATCATAAAATTAAATAAATTTCTCTGCCTTAATTTCCTCTGCTGTATTTCATCTTTGAGTGACCCAGCATACTAGGAAGTACATATTTTTCTATAATGGGCCATATGCAGCACCTAAATCAAAAACAGTATATATATAATAAATAATATCCTTATGTGTTTGTAAAGACTTCTTTCCCTTTTTATATCTTATTATTGCTAATAATTGACATCTAAGACCAAGATTTCTGTGATTACAAGCAAATATTTTATATTAAACCAGTAATGATTACAATGCTGATTTATTCTCTCATTCAAGCCAAACAAGCTGTGATAAGAAGCACAGAGAAAGATTAAGTCTACAAATCAGTTTTTCTCTCAGTTAAGTTTCTTCAATATGGGAATGGTTGCATGGATTTAAGCAAAGAATTTCATCTCCAAGACACCAATTGGCCAGACTTTTATGACCATCTATCCTGTTCTTTAGTGTAATATTACAGAAAGGACTCAACTCTATCATAAGTTCATTTCAAGCATTCAAGACCTAATAGATTCTCTGGAAGAGTATGTAATGGTAAAGACCATGTAGAAGCTGCCACCACACATTTAATCTGGATTTGACCAGAAGGTAATCCTCCTATGTAGGTAGTTTTAACCAGATGAAAAAAGTGAAGCTGCAAGAAATTTCCCAGAGGATGTTTTCTGCTTTAAATTTTTTCACTAGAGCTGTAGTTTTTTTTTTTTTTTTTTTTTTTTTTTTTGTTTTGTTTTTTTTTGTTTTTAGGTTTTGTGGGCTTCAACCTATACTGACATATGGTAAGTATCAACTGTAAGGCTTGGGTCAGCCTGATATGTCTTTGATAACAGAATAAAAGGGAACACAGGGAAGAATTCCGGGGTTTTCCTTGAAAACAAACCTCCCTGCCTCCCCCTCCCCCCCCCAACAAAACAAAGCAAGACAAAACAAAACAAATCCAAACAAACAAACCAACAAAATTGAAATAAAGCAAAACACAAGAAAATGTCAGAGGCCAGAGAAGAGAAGATTTTTTTTTTTTTTTTTTTTTTTTTTTTTAACTAACAGCTTAATAACACTAATATGGAACTTGTCTTTGTTTTCCAGATGCAAACCAGAATATGCTGGGTGCGTACTTCACCTGCTAATACATGTGATACTTCCATAGTATGGTAAACAAACTTAGCACTCATTGTACCATGGCTACCAGTTAGGACACAGAGATTTTAAAGCTCACCAGAAGTGGAGACTTTCTACATATGTGCCTGAATATCTGCCACTTGGCCTCAAGGCCATTTCAAGTCCCAAAGTAAGCTGATATTTACCACCTCGTAAAAAAGCTGCGTACACCTGAGTAGAGGAAAAAAAGTGACATTTGTTGGTGGTTTATATAGAGGATCACATTACCTTTCTTAAAAGTAAGAGAAGAAAGATCTTCATGTCTGTGTTTGGAGGGGAGAGATGGGGAAAGGGTGGTTTTGCAGAAAATCTTTATTTTGGAGAAGACTTTATAATAAAAAATAGAAAGCCTTGCAAGCAAGCAAGAATAGAATAGAAAGAACAGAAAACAAGTAAGAATACTGATATATAAAACCCTCTCCTGGAGGAGGGTGTGTGTGTGAGAGAGAGAAAACCAAAAAATTGCATTGGATTCATTCTGAATTAAAGTATTTACAGTATATTCTTAAGAAAAGTTATGGTTACTCTGCATTTACCTTCCAGGTACCTGGTAGCTTTTTGGCCATTATCTGCTGAGAAAGATCTCCAAGCTTTCTGAATATGCCCAGATGCATGTAGCAAATATGCTTGCTATAAGGCCAGACAAGAAAGCTATGAGTTTCATAGTTTGCTCTGCTTTGTTCTCAAGTGAGATATGATTTTAAAGCTAAATACTGAAATAGCACTGAATATTTAAAATTTGTTATAGTTGGTGAGTTTTTCCATAGTGCCGGTTTGTTTTCCATTCTCCCCATGGCATCTCACAACTCTAAGTGCTCAATGACAGCCTGTAGAGGTTTCACCATAATCCACCTTTATCCATTAACAGACACTCAATCACTAAAGTGCTTACTAGACTAAACATATTTATCCAACCAAATCACACTTTACAATGCAAAACTGCCAATCAGGCCCCAGCTATTAACAAGGAACTGCTTTAAGGGGATTTTGGTGTTTGTGCTGTGAAGAGCATGCTTACCTCCAACAAACCACTAAACCAAATTAACATAGCTGTATCCTCATAAAAGAAACCAGATATCCTGTTGTGAAAATAGAAAGCTTGGTAGGACAGGACTCCTTTGATGGCTAACAGTGTGGCAGACGAAGGCTTCAGACTACAAATCTGGTTACCACAGGCTCATTACAAAACTCAAGCATTAAGCTTTTGCTAACTTTAAAAGCAAAATAAAAATGTATCATTTGGGTAACTCAGTAAGTCATCAACTTACTAAGTTACTATTATAATTGCAATAAGTGCTGTAATTGTTGGATAAGGGTCCTTAATTCTAATTGCTCCTTTGTCCAAGATCATGTTGTAAAAATACTTGCATTAGCCAAAATAAAATCCAAGAGACACAAATGTGGTAGTAATAATAATTCTTTTTATTAGCCTGGCAAAGAGGAAGAGAACAAAGCTTTAAAAAGACTTCAAAGTTCTGACCAAGAGAAAAAAAATCTAAAATCGGAGAAACATGCATACACTCTGCCCTTTTATTAGACTCATACAAACTAAGTGCCATCACCACAACTTAGAACTTGACAGCATTTCTTTCCCAGGCAGCAGGAAAAGTTACACCATCCATGTTGCAGGGCTAATTTAAGTTCTC
This sequence comes from Netta rufina, assembly GCF_964035555.1. Classification (NCBI taxonomy): domain Eukaryota; kingdom Metazoa; phylum Chordata; class Aves; order Anseriformes; family Anatidae; genus Netta; species Netta rufina. Next base: position 24,981,327 of record NC_140127.1, on the reverse strand, counting down.
TGTCAAAAACTACATAAAACAGTCCTGTATATTCTCACTAGGAAGCCCTAATAGTTTTAGACTTATTGGTATTTTACCTCCTTTAAATACCAGTATTTTAAAACTGGATTTGACATTTGCTGAGACTTGGTGTATTTTGCATCCATTTAACAAAAAGAAAGGTGAAGTTTTTAACTCTGAGGTAAGTGGTTTATGAAAATTCACATTTTTAAGAAACCCTTATCAATTTAAAAACACATATATACTTCTTTAATTCCAGATATCTTTAGCTCTGTGATTGAAATATGTATTTCTAATCCTTCACTGCTTATCAAAAATAATGAGCACTTTCTTTTTTACTAGCTTTTATAAACACTTCTGGGGAAAATTTTATGAGCAGCTAGAACAAGTTTTACTTCTTGGAGAGAAGGCTTCATGCTGGAATCACATCCAAAATGAGTAAACCACAACATGAACAGATTTTCCAAAAATTGTTAGAGCAGACTTTGTAAGTTGGAGTTGGAAACATGTAAAGTACAAATTAAGTTGTCATGTAACAGAATAGTATAGTTCTGTATGCTAGAGTGACACGCTATGTTCCATCATATGTTTCCATCACCGCAGCATCTCTAGTCTACAAGTGTTCTGAAGAATTATGAATAATACAAAAATTGTAAATTAAAGTTGTATAATGTTTGTGCATATGAATTTCAATGTATGCTTTTGTATGGAAGAAACTGTTTAAGGTTTTCAATGACTAATTATACCTCTTACAGAAAGAGGAAAACATCATCATGATACTTGAAGTACAAGAATAAAAGAACAAATTACAATACAAATTAAAAAGAGGAATTATTGTGGACCGCATTCAATCTTAGTATGTAGAAAATTTTTGCTGTGGTTAATAAAAAATACATGCTTCCACACCACTACTACATATCCATGTCAATACATTTTATATTCCATATTGTATATATGTCATAACCAAGCAATGAACATATGCAAATAAAGTGCTAAGAAATTATTAATGCCAGAACCACTTTTCTCCTGATTAACTGAGAAAGCAATGCTACTAACTATAATGCTGCCAATTTGGTTCTATACCACTGATTTGAAACATTGTGTTGTTGCATGGAACATGAATTTCTCAATGTTCCACTTTGTTATTTTTAATTGGTGTTTTGTTTTGAAAGGTACCACGTGTAGCATGTTGAAACTTCCCAGCTAGCAGAAAGTGAAGAATAGTACAAACACAGGAATGACAAAAATATTTCATTTTTTGTAGCTTTTTTACTTAAGTAAAACACACAACCACATTGCTAAGGTATTTTACTTGAATCCTCTTTCTAACATGTTATGTTTGGATGCTAAAGATGTCCATGAACTGTAAGGAAACTTCACAAGGAAAGAGGAAACAGATAATGTGCTGAATTATATGATGAAACTCCAATGATACATATAAACTAATAAGAGAATACTGTCCATAGTTCCTATCCTAAGTACCATGCCCCCTAGTTTCTATGCACAAGTACAATGTTATGCCTTTTCACTTGTGACACATGACCATGTCAGACTTTCCATTTATTTTCCATTTGTTTCTTTAAATAGACACAATACTTCCAGACAGATTGCCTATATTTTCCACGATATGGCTAGCAACACTTGATTTGTCTTTGGGAAATGACGTGATTCATTCTTTAAACTTATTCCACTGAAAAGTCTTTCCCACATATCACCCAATATTGATAATCTCTGTGGAATTATATTTGCAGAAGATAGATTTAGTGCAAAATTTGTTACCTGTCTCTAAGCATCTCTGACTGGTTCTTAAAGAGTAAATACTTTCTGTAAATACTTCAAAGTTTAAAAAGTTTTACAGAATCACAGAATCACAGAATTTTCCAGGTTGGAAGAGACCTCAAGATCATCGAGTCCAAATATGAGCCAGCAGTGTGCTCAGGTGGCCAAGAAGGCCAACACCATCCTGGCTTGTATAAGAAGCAGTGTGGCCAGCAGGTCTAGGGAGGTGATTGTCCCCCTGTACTCGGCTCTGGTGAGGCCACACCTTGAGTACTGTGTTCAGTTTTGGGCCCCTCGCTACAAGAAGGACATCGAAGTGCTTGAGTGGGTCCAGAGAAGGGCGACGAAGCTGGTGAGGGGCCTGAAGAACAAGTCCTACGAGGAGCACCTGAGGGAGCTGGGGTTGTTCAGCCTGGAGAAGAGGAGGCTCAGGGGCGACCTTATCGCTCTCTATAAGTTTTAATAAGTTTTGGGACTTAAAAATCCCTAAAGTCCATGATAATTCACTATTTTTATATGACATATGTATTAACCCAAATAAGGGTGACATTGTATCATCTTTTGGAATTTTTTTCTTCAGACTAAGTAAAATTTGAAGATTTTATTTAGAAAATTTTTATCAGAAAATTTACTTTAAAACAGCTTTACGTAAAAATCTTCAAGGTTTTTGCAATGATTCTTTGTATCCTTATCAATTATTTTACCATCAGGTTATTTTTCTCCCAATCAACTGTTGGTCATTGGCCTAATAAGAGAGGGTAATTATACTATTGATTCTTCATTACCCAGCCAAAAAAAGTAGTTAACAAAAGTAGTATTTGACATCACTGACCATGTGGAATCAGGTTCTTTGAGGTTATCAGGTCCTGCCTAGTACTATTTCTGCTGGACCACAGCTGTCCCAGCAGAGCCATGCAGTTATATTTGTAGTTTGTTTCCTATCTCTCAAAATACTGAAGGGCTGATTGTCTGGGATGGAGCAGGGTATATGTATGATGACATATATGGACAATCTTAGGACTGACTTCAACACAAACTAATTGTTAGGCCTGTATATACCTATATGTATCTGAATGATGGTAACTATACCTGTAATTCTGTATTGTGTAACCCTATGTCAGTATTCTTGAAGGTTTAGACTATGCTGTTTTCTGGGTAAATCTGTGGGCCCACTCTATTCTCTATATTTGGTAAAACTTTCTAAAAACTATACATATAACTATGAACATTAAATATTGGCCTTTCCTTTGTTGTTGCTGTTGTTAATGACAAAATAGATACCTTGTAAAAGTCAACAGTTCTAGTCAAATATTTTGTTAATTACTTGTTATGTACTGCAAAGTACTATCTGCTACAAAAAGGTTCCAGAAAGCAGTATTACCATAATGGACAGATATCATCTAATTTACTATCTAGTAGAAACATTTCATATAAGAAAACTTCAATTTCTGTTTTTCCTTGTGTTGAAACATTAAAGAAAGATGATAAACACTTTATTATCACCTGCCCTTCTCCGTCTACAACTGAATCTAAAAAAAAGTTCCCTCCACAGTTCAGTGGCAAATGGATGTTAAAGTAAACAATACTTTACCTCAAGTGGATGTTATAGGCACATATGGATGGAACATACTGTTCTTCTATGCTTTAGCTAACCTTTATAATGAGTACTTGAAGGGGAAAATGTACTGCAAAATGAAATGTATGTTCCAACCAGAATACACATAAATAGGGCTTTTAAAAATTTCATTAGCCTGGCTTGTCAAATTCTGACAGCATACAATGCATTCAAGTTTTTATAAGCCCCAGGATAAGTCAATGTGATACCAAAGAGAGAAAAAACTTGGAAGACAAACCTGTAATATCTAAAATCTACAATAAGTTTAGTGTAGTAATTGTAGGTTGTTGAGTTGTTATTAACTGCATTTTTTTTTTCTTTACGTAAACAGATATTGGTAGTTTTGGTTCAGATATATTTTATTTCAAAGATGTTAGAAAACAATAGTTTTATTGGCAGAGGTAATCATCCAATTTGTACTGACAGAGAAGGGAAGGAAATGGTTGCTTGTCCATAGTTGTAGCACAGGTTGCAGAAATTTTGTTGTACTAGCTGTTGTCCAGGAAAAGGGCTGATGCCATACTACTGTTCTGATAAACTTGAGCCTGATTTTTTTTACTCAGATTTATTTCATTCTAACAGAGCCTGGAGCATTTTTTTTTTGTTTGTTTTCCTCTGAGTCTAATTATCTACAATACTCTGTTTGCTGGACTATTTTAAGTTAAAGTCATTTTGGCTCAAAAAGGTCAAGTGTGGCAAATGATATCATATATCTCTGGGAAGGTGAGTGGAAACTTGTGTTTGCTGCTTTCTCAGGGAGAATCGATGTTTTTGTCTTGATAGGTCATGTTGCAGGAAAAGTTCTTCTAATGCAGAGATGCAAGTGTTGTTAGTACACCTCTGCATTAAAAAAAAAAAAAAAAAGATTGATCGACAGATCTATCTTACTACTTCATTCTGAATTCTTGAGATGCCACAGAAAGATTTAAATAGACAGACCATGTTTTATTGGCCTCACAAATTTTGCTCGAATATCCGAGGGACAACAGTATACACCTGCTAATTAAAAAAAGATTGACAAGCTGTTACTTGTAACTGTTTTTCTTAACAGCTCTACACCTTTGCTGCAGCTGTTGCATGCAGGATCCATCATGTTATGCTCTTAGGACAACCCTAAACTCATCAGACCACATTTTATATTTAGTAGCCATTACATTTTGATGTAATGATGCTCTGTTCTTTTTCCCTCAAATTCTATCCCACAAAAGTCATCTTCATCTATTACCTACTCGTTCCCTCCTCCATAAATCTTTTAGAAATTGACAGTATTAAAAAAAAAAAACAACAAAAAAAAACAAAAAAAAAACCAAAAAACTTTATTTCCTCTTTTAGATAGCAGGTTTCTGGTAATCTTTCATGAAGTTATAAGCTTCATTTTTACTGCTATCAAACTACACCAACATACAATTTATGCGTTGATTTAAATATAAACATTTATTTACTAATGGGAAACAGAATGTAATTTCTTAATTCAGTTTGTTTCTTCAGCAAAATACTTATCTGTTTGCCCATTTCTAAATTCTCTGCTGAAAGGTCAAAGATTAAAAACAGACACCCTCCTCCTGTGCCTTCCAACTGAATATAACAGACAACCTCCGTTGTCTTGGTTTCCTGCTACTCAGTATTTTTCAGACACTGATTACAAATAACACCCTGAGCAGTTACCTCTTTATGGTATGCTCCTAACTCAAATGTCATAATCAATGAGTCACAATGAGTAAGAGAAATAAGATTACCTTTTAAAATAAGTTCACAGTAATCCTTTTTCTAAACGTCATAGCTAACAACTCATTCTTTTGCACAACATGCAACTTTGAAGTAAAACACACTTGTGAACACACAGTGACTTGGTATTTCCATGATGAAGAGAGGAGCGGGTTACTTTTTCCATACATATTTATTTGCCACATTTTGGAGCTCGGATCTGTTTGCTATACAGACTCAAACTCATGAGTGTCAGTACAAATACACTACCACCTCTTTTACACATTTCTCTTTCTTGCTTTCACAACATTTCATAGGCAGAGAGGAAGTAAGGTAGACTATTGAAAATTGGAAAGCTTTAAAATAAAATAATGAGCAAAAAAAAAAAAATAAATCCAGTAGGTGGGGCAATAAAAATGAAAGGCGTGTCCCCCAAGAGTCACAGACATGCAAGATTACAGAGGAGGAAACAGCCAAGATTGGATAAGTTGGCTGAACAGAGGGAAAAAACACCAGAGACACAGGCTAAATAGTTCCACAGAGGAGAATGGAAAGGGAATTCTGAATGGGAGATAAAGGACCCGTTATCTGCATTTCTTTAATTGACTGATATTATAATGGATGTAAAATAGAAAATACAAAAAGGAATCCTGTGTAACTGTTAACATGTATATAATTGTTTTGGGAGAAAGACTCAGAGAAAGAGAAATTCACTAAGGCTGTTAGAGTTTGGGCAGGATATGAACCTATTTCCAGAAACAGAGGCATTATTATAGGGATGAGCAACTTCTACAGGTTTGTCTTTGCTCGTGAAAATCTGCATTTATTTCTCCATTTAGCACATTTGTTACAAACAAGAACTTATATTGCTGCTGTGTCTGCCACTCTATTGTACACCTGAGTGGCAGGTATCCTGGCACTCAGGCCCAAGTCCATATGCAAATTCGGAGAAAGAGTCATCTTCTGCATTTCGCATTCAGTGTGAGCAAAGCATCCCCAGGATCAGCTGCAATGCCTGCCACTGCCATGCTGATGGTAACTTTGTTCTAGCACTGAGGCATGCAGTTGAAAATAATTATGCAAATTGTGGACCTTTTGGAAACAGGCATATTTAAAACTTAAAAGATGTTGAAATCTTCTTGTGCTATTTTCACTACATGAGCACTCTGGAAGAGCCAACAGGTTTTTGCTCCTCTATGTACTAAATAATACACACAGATTTATGAAATGGACATTGTTCCAGCAGTTAGGAAATGCTTCAATCTAATCCCACCTACAGTCAAGTCTGACCATATAGATAGCAAAGCATTAGATCTAGCTGATGTTCAAGAATGAAAATGAAATGTCATACAGCTACATACAGTATTTGTCTTCAATGCCATGTTTGTTTTTTTGTTTTTTTTTTTTTTATTATTATTTCTTGGTAACAGGTGAGATACAGGCTAATGATTTGAAGCACATATCTTGAACATTGACTCACAATAATTTTGACTCATGATAATTAACAGGAGAATAAGCTACTCGTTCCACCTAAATTTCCCCATAAGGAGATTTCATTGATTATGAGGACGAACACATAGAAGTCTCAATTAGTCTGGATAAAAATTTGACATCTCTCCCTTTCAATGACAGTATTATGTAAAAAGTGAGTATGGGCATCATTACAACATGCTCATCTCCCTCGAGATTTACACAAGTTTAGATGACTGTCTAAATTGGGTTGGCAAAAGAGGCTGTGATGGCCACTCCATTCTGAGAGTCATATTCATCCACCCTTTTGAAAGGAATATCCATTTGACACAAACTGGATAAAACAAAGTCATACTGGAAACACATATCAGAACTTTTGGTATCTGCTGCTTTTACACTTTTTGTCTGGCCTTACAACTCTTGTATGCTCAGCTACACCAGGGTTCTATTTCAGGAGAAAATCCAACCCACCTGCAAGATCACCTGCCCCACAGAGCTTGTTCAGTTCTTCTGATGCACACTTTTGATTCCAGGTCTGCAGCTGTGAGTACTATAACCAATAGGCTATTTATTATGCAGCAGGTGAGTATTGGTATGATGACTGCATTCTCCTCCTCTAGAAATCTTGCAAAGGACTTGTGCTGATCTGTCTAAACACAGATCAGTGACAGTATTCCACTTAACATAGCAAATTAATGACTTTATGAATACCAACCATATTCTACTTCAGGCTTTTTTCCCTTTCCCTTTTCCCTTTTCCCTTTTCCCTTTTCCCTTTTCCCTTTTCCCTTTTCCCTTTTCCCTTTTCCCTTTTCCCTTTCCCTTTCCTTTTTCCTTTTTCCTTTTTCCTTTTTTCTCTATATTGGAGTTTCCTAGTCTTTTGGAAGTCTTTTTGTTTAAGGGACCCATCCCCCCAATCATTTTCATTGTTCTGTCTAAAAATTTTAACTAAAATGTACCCTTCTTTAGTTATGAAGATCAGAAATAAACACTAAACTGATGCTAATGAAAGAGTTTTTGCTTACTTTGATTGTGGAAGGTGAGGATTTGAGCTGAAGACTCAGTGCAGAAGATGACCTTTCTCCAGCCGGTGGACAGCAGGTTGGTGCACAAAGTATGTGGATCCTCAGCACCTGATTCACAAAATCTCTTCCAAAACAATCACAAAATTTCAATGGGTAAGTCCTCTCCATGGCCATGAACAATTTTTTCCCCATAATTTATAAGAAAATTATTTGATTAATTCTCTCTCACCCAACATGTTTAAAGAGCATATAGTAACTTAATCAGACAATTAAATTTCTTTAAAAGTTCTTTAAAACAGTAAAACAGCTCTGGCTCATTGTTGTGCTGGCACAATTAAGAGCAGGCCCAATTATTTCAAACCTTAGACAAATGCAAAACACATTTAGAATTGGGAACCCTGTTATATCAATGAGCTCTGCAAAAATTATAGCTAAATGTTTCTGATTATATTAGGTTAGTATTTTAGTGAAGTCATTCCGTGGGTGAGTCTACACACAGTATTTCCTTTTAGGAAGCTAAGGGATTCTGTTTCCAATTCAAATCGGAAGGCTTCTAGCCTGTGCAGCACTGACTTCTACCACCTCTGTAGAGACTGTATGTGCTTTATCTTTTAGTAATTTATTGTATGACACTGAGCAACAGCTGAAATCGAGACCCCAATACCACAAACCATTCCTTGGGGTCACATCTCTAAATTTATGCAGACATTCAGAGAGTAAAACTGTCCCTTCAAAAGGAAGCTTTTGTAGATGTGAGTTCAGCTCAACCCAAAGTGAGATGGGACCATGTAATTCAGTGTTAAGAGAACTCTAGGGAGCAAGAAATTTGAGATAAGTGGCTACTAGCCAATACATATCTCCTTCTCTCAAAATCTGGGACTCAGGTCCATCCCCCGTTTGTTTCAATTTCTTCTCCAACTTCTATTATACCTATAACTGCTAATGGCCATCTATTGTATCTTGAAGAAGAAACTACTAACGTTCTGTTTATTGATGAGTTCTGTTTATTGTTTCTATTCCAAAGAAACATCTTGGTGTGAGCATCTCCTGGTTTTCTTTCTTTGTCAGAAACTCATAAACTGCAACTTCTGAAGACGGACAAAAGATTATCCTAGCCCAGACTAAGATAGCCTATTTATGTAGATTAATCTACATTAAAGTCCTACTGGAGATAAGATTGTTGCAGGCTGAACCATGTCAACTAGTCAACAAAAAACTAAGATTTTTATCTTTAAAGCTAAATGTATGAAACTAAGTGCAGTTATTTAAGATGCCTGAAACAACATAAGCTTACTGAGGAAATTAAATTTTTAATTTGTTCATTATGGAGACTTGCTGAAAAAGTCCGTTAAATAAATGTCAGAGGATTCTATTACTTAAGCTATTAAAATATATTTTGATCTTAGTATAGTACTTTAGGGAAGTTAAGTTTTTAAGGAAAAACTTGAATTTTGCATATCTTATTTTTATTAACATTGCAACTACAAATGCAGCTTCAAGAAGTGGTGAAGACTTATTTAAACTTTTGTTTGTTTGTTTTGTTTTGTTTTGTTTGTTTTTCCCATACTTTTTCATTTTCACAATGGAAGCCTTGTCATACACTGAAAGAAGGGAACAGAACTCAGGAAACTTGTAACCCAGAAAGTATTCTTTCAAAAAGAATTTGTTAATTGATAGAAAGAGAAATATTTTGCCACTGTTTGCTTGAGTTGAAAGAGTTCTGATAAATCACTAATGAGTTTTGACTTCCTTCCTGTTCTTCTGCCTGAGTCCTGGCCTGTGTAATGAGGTGAGAGGAGCCTGGAAGCCTAGCTGCCTGTCTCTGAGCACTGCCACATTCTGTCTCTAAGGGCTTTCCAATCTGGAAATCTGGAAGGACTGGCCAGAAAACTGTATTCCTTAAAGCTGAAGATGCTAGCTCCACCTGTATTTGTCCCTCTGGAGCAGCCTTCAGGAAAACTGGAAAGAAGTTGCTCAATTTATGTTTGTGAATGGAACAAAGGCAAAATGCAAAGGCATCAGAGTGTTATGAAATTACATTTGTCCACCAAGCACTACTATGAAATGATAGTCATCCTGGATGAAAATCTTTATTTACTTGCTGCATCCAGACAATGTGAAACCCCATTCCACTACCCAGCCAAATGGCTGACATAAGTAGTGCTTAGAATAGCTCTGAGGGAACATTACAGAACAGGGTCTTTCTTTTATGTTATTTATTATCTCTGTTGGCTGATCTTCAATATTTTCATCATCTTCATAGGGATCATGTTTCCTTCCAGTGTCTTTCACCATCCCTGGGGACTCTTAAACATTTATGTCTGCACTCAACAGGAGAAATTGAAGATATTGTACGTGACTTCAGGCTAAATCCTAGAGTAATGTATTACGAAGGAAATAATGAAATTCTGGCAGATCTGCTTATTTTACTTGAGAACTCTGGAAAACCCTTATTGTAGCACTCAACCAGCAGATGTGCACAAATTCATGTATAAAGTGTAAGGCAAGTGTTTAACAAATCATATTAGTGTTTACATTTCTGGCTTCTGTAAATTGTTATTGGCATATCAACATCGGGACCCTTGAATTAAGGGAGAAACTAATAGTACTAGCTCACAGATACCATAGATTGTAAACCATTCTAATTTTTCAAAAGAGAAATGATAAAAGAAAAACAGAATTATCAAAGAAACCTGATTTCTAGTTGGTAGGTGAGTACTTTTACAAGAGTATCTGACTATTTTGAAGGCAAGGATTTGGGTTATCCATTAGCTATATTTCTAAAAATATTTGGCATTATGCATTATCTTATCCATGAGCAGCTCTATAGAAGGCAGATCAGCATATACATTTTATTCTTAAGAAATGGCTTTCAAAATAGGTGGCTAACTTGCAGCAATTACCATCACACTAAGAAATATAATGTGGGATTTAGCACCAATGAAAAATGATTATTACCCAAATATAATATATTCTTAATCATGGTCATTAATTTATGAAACAAACTTAATTTATCACAGCTGACCTCCAGCTTGTTATTTCTTGTTACATATGTGAATTTACTGTTCCATTAAAATACTTAATGGCAAAGAGTTGACTTTTTCTTTCAGTCAAATACTTTATGAGTAGTAATATCATGGTTCCCTTATATCACCTAGTGATGCTAGCTGTTGCAAAACAAAACAAAATGAAAAACAACACAACTTTTAAAATTATAATTTATTTTTAGCTGAAAATGAAGAGTCCAGAAGCCCCATAGCAATTAACACATTAATTCAAAATACTGAACTTTATTGCAAATTAATATTATGCACTGAAAGAAAAGGATTTTATTTTGTGCTTTGGCTACCCCTTATGTTCTAATGAGCAGAACCCTGTTCTAGTCACAGACAGTTCTGACCTCAGTCAAATCCAGGACAATTTGAGAACTGTAAGGTTACAGTCATCTTCTGTTCTTTTTTCCTCTACTCAGTCGTAGATGACTCTAATAATTTGAACCCTGATGGGAATTATCATTCAGTATTCAGTAGGAATTATCCAGATAATTTCAGTGGGATCACATTACCACTCTGAAGTTAAAAAAAGAGTTCCATGTCTTCTTTGACAGATCACCATGTAATTTTTAACAACATTTCTGTCTCAGGAAATATACCATCAACATAACAACCTACTCCAGCTCTTTTCTCATTGAAAAGCAATATTTTTGATTTTAAGTGTTTCAGGAGTACAAGCATCATGAGAAGTCTAATAGGTATTGCAATTCTGTGCAAAAACTTTTAGTACTTCATGGATTCGATGTAGTAAAAAATATATATATATGTAATCCTGCACTTATGTGATCAGTGTAAAAGGAAAAAAAAAAAAAAAGCAAATATTAACATTTCAGTATCAGATACCTTTAACAAAGTATTTTAAATATAAATATGCAACTAATTAGTAATGAAATAAAATGGCTTCAAAGTAGGTTAGACTTTCAGGTAGTTACAACTGTTGCAGGAAGCATTTTTTGAAGGTAGCCTAAAATGTTTTCTAGAGTCTTTTTAATGTCCATCATGAAGAGGAACATTCAATTCATATTTTAATTACTTTGTCTTTACCAGAAATTCTTTAAATTTTATTCTCTCTTTCTCTCTCTCTCTTTTACAATTCCCCTCTTCCCCACTTCTTCCCTTCCCCTCTCAGAAATTGTGTATCTTTTCGAAATCTGTCAGTTTATATTCTTGACTGCCTGGAAAAGACAATGCATTGAAAAGTTTATATAAGTTTAATTACTTTATTATTATAATTTGAAATAAAATGGCTTCTGGTTTATGATCATGGTTTAGAGGTGCTATTATGCAGGTTCCTGTTTCTATTACTTGGCAACAAAGCATACTTTTTTTTGGGTGTCAGATCAGTTACCTGTGACATGAACTAGAGAATATTTCTAAATGTTATATTGCTAGTTCAATCTCAATTGCTCTCCTTGCATAGCTCATTCTTTGTCATGAAGGATTGTGAAAATATTTACTTAAAATTTTATGCCATTTGCAGAAAATAATTTAAGAACAACTGTCTCAAAAGAACACCTGTATTTAGACAAGACAAAAATCTAAGTAAATGGATAATCTCTTGTCTCTTCCAGGTTTACACTGGATCCTCATCATAGGAGCAAGATTCTAGTTTTCCACAGGCTTGTCTCACTACAGAAACAACACAAATTAGTACAATAAACAGTTTGCATTTTATGATAAGATAAAGACTTTTTCCTGATTTTTATTTTTATTTTATTTATTTTATTTTTTTAAGGGGAGGTGACTTTTGGTTATTTTCCTTCATCTGAACCCAGATGTAGGGAAGTATTTAGGTTTATTGTAGAACCTAATTAACTATCATCTTCTTTGAAATAGTGCTCAAACTTTGAAACTAGTGCTCACATTCATATCAATTTCACCAGCAAAATGTAGGAAAGTAGAACTTTTTCCTGCTTTTAGCCTATGAACTCCCTTTTTTACAAGCCAATCAACATGGGGAATAGAGACATAGTAAGATTATTTTCATACATGCTAATCATATGTGTAAATTATGATCTATACTAGTACTGAGCTCAGCACAGAAGACAAAGAACAGAATGTTAATGTACAATTTTCCTCATGCATAAAAGACATTTCTTCTGCTCTAACAGACATTAACCCAGACTCTGAAGAGCAAACATTTTTTTTTTTTTGGTGGAAATACTTCCCTGAGAAGGCATGCTTTCTAAAATGATTTGGTACTGTTCTCAAGTACTAATTCACAAAGTTCAGAGCCTCTAATTTTGTGATGGTTAGAAGTAATTTCCATGAAGAAATACTGCTGCGGACACTTAACTTTTAAATAGCAACAACAAAAAAACCACAGAGAAAGTTTTGTGGTTTCTTAAAAACCTAAGCAACTAAATGTATATGATATACATTATTTTTTTCTTTCTTTTTTTTTTTTTTTTTTTTTTTTTTTTTTCCTGGCATTCAGCTGTAATATGGTATGCACTCAACATGTTTTTCTAGCCTAACATATTAGAAAAGAAGTCTAACTTGTTATTTTCTATAGAGACTGAAAAGCTGCTTAAACAGGATTTACTCTGATTTCTCTCCAATTAAAACAGAATGCAAAAGGCTGAAAGATCTTAAACAATGTAAACAGCAACAGTAAGGGTACTAATAAAAAGTATCTGGCTGCAATTTTAGCTTTTAAAACTCTGTTTTTAATTTTTCCTTACATACCACTGGCAAAAAGGAAAGTGTTTTTTTAATTTTATTTTATTATTTTTTTTTTTTTTTAATGTAGGGACAAATGAACAACAGTGTAATGGAAAGATATTCACCTTTTTGACTTCCATCATTTTTTTGTTTCATTCACTATTTCACCAAGACAACTGCTGCCTAACAATTCACCATCTGAGTCCCTTGAATCCCTTTAGGTACTTCATGTGATAACTTTCTTACTTAAAAGCTTTTCAAAAGGCATTGGAACTTTTTGTAGGTTGCTTACCAGTGTAAATGACCACATGATGTTTTTTAATCTTGTGGTCTCTACAGATCTCACTTGGATAAAGAGGCTATCCTTTTGCTTGCCAGTTGACAGTACTGAGCACAATGGAATCCAGGTCCATGTCTGTAGGATGTCAGTACCACATAACAAAGTTACTTATGACTGTATGTTACCTGTTCAATTTGCTTCACCATATTTACTACTGACATTATCAGAAATTTTCATTTTGTAGACCCTCAGTTCCTCAATTGACTTAGGTAAAGAGGAGGTTTTTGGAATGGAGTGGTAGAAGGTAAGCACATATATTTATGCATTGACAATATAAATGAGTTTGTTCCACTTGAGGGTTATTTAAGGAGTTATCCTGGTGTTTAGAAGAAACTATAGAGTGGAAATGTTCTTCCTGAGGTTAAGGCTCTCATACTGCCTACTTTTTTTTTTTTTTTTTCAAAACAAAAACAAATAAACAAAAAAGAAAAAACAACCAAACAAGAAGACTGACAGTCATCTCAAAACTAAAACATATAGCTATTCAGGTCATTCTTGAGGAAGAAGGAAACCTGAGATTGCTAGTACGACAACATAACCAGTTGCAAGTAATTTCACTCTGACCTTCCATAGAGACCTATAACATGCTAGATATGCTACAATGGCAATTGGGTTTATTGTTCTGGCACTTCCAGCGTCCTCAAACAGCAACTTCTGTAACTAATGGGAGGGACAAGAAGTTTAAATTATTATTAGTTTATTACTTTATTTATTTATTTATTTCACAATTAACATTACATAAAGTTACATAAAGACAAAGAGAAATATCAGTTCATATATTTGCCAGAAACGCTGAGAGTATTAAGCAAATTTGATTTGTTGACAAGCCTTTATTTTTTGCTATCTGGAGTAACAGCGTTAGTGATGATTGAAAATTTGTGGAACAGGAAAGAATAAACTACCCCACTGTGGTTGAAAATGCCACTTCCAGCATCAACCAGAGTGCCTGAGTTCATATACAAAAATATTTATTGCTGGGGCTATTTGTTAAATATAATGGGCAACATTTTTTCTACATATGCATGTGGAGATCCTGTTGGTACCAGAGAGACTGACGCTCAGCAAAAGATTTTGGCCCTTAATTGGTAAATATTTCATGTCTGTCTCTTTCAATTGCCTGCTTTGCACAGATATAGTGATATGAGAGATAAAACTTTGGAAAAAGTCTTTTCAGTCCTTTTACATTATCTTTAAATTGTGAATAGTATAACTTGAAGGAGATCTTCAGGTTTCAAATATATATGAGAATGGTTGATAGCATGACTTTTCATTTCTAGTTTTCAAAATGTGACTCAGATCACTGGTATTTTAAGCAACTGTATGCAGTAGTTTTTAAGTATTTTTCCACAGTTTTTCAAGTACAGTCAGACTAAGGGAACAATTAAAAAAAATAAAGTGAAATTTATAACATTTTATACTTTCCTTCTTCTTTTGGATGCACATGGGTATGTGTGAATACATCACTATTATGCTGACAATGTTCAAAGAACTTAGAACACTTTTCTAACAATATGGTTGTATACTGCTTGAATCTCCCAGATTAGGCAGTTTGTGCCAACAAATCTCAATAAGAATTGGATGCTTAAATACCTTCAAGGAATTTATTCTCATATCATCCAGACTGATGAGCTCTCCTGTCCAACTCATGCATGTTGCTTGAGATGCAGATGTACATAATTGCCAATAAAACTATGAAATATTTGAAGACTGTTTAATTCATCACAGGTAAAGTTAAAACCAAGGTGCAAGAATTCTTTTAAGGGTAATTACTCTTTGTGTTCCCTATTTTTACTGACTTCTGGATTATCTGGTCATAGAAAATAAACCCCTTTCAGCAGAGATCCAAATTTCTCAATATGTTGAAGAAAACACTTATAATATGGGTCAAATAACTACTAATGCTATTCTATATTCTTCCTTCCATGATCTGAACTGTAATCCCACTCATGGACCACGTGCACCAATTTTGTAAATTCAGTATTATGTTTGAATAACTCAAGTAATTTCACTGGGATTTAAACATATATCTTTCTAGGACTGGGGCCTAAAAAGTATGTAGTCCCCAGGGCAAGAAAACTTTTTAGTTTGTCATCTACAGGGCCAAGCATGTTGTCAGACATAACAAATAAATAATACAGTGGAAATGTCATTATCTGAATCACAAGTGTATTTTTGCAAAAATATCATGTTCCCCAGTGGTTGAAATGTTATTACAGGCTCGATCAATCTTGAGTTTGTATTTCAGTGTTACATATCATAGCATAGCCAAATACTATGTAATTCATCCAGTAGATTCCTCATATTTACTATTAACAACAGCATAGTTTTTCAAGAAAAGAATACAGATTTTACCATTTTCTTCCCATGATTATAGTGAATATAGCACTAGAACAGAAAAGTTCTACTTAATGTCAAATGTCAAATGTTTCCCTTTGTTTTTATAAGGACTTTGATAGATTTTGACCCTCTAATTTTACATTTATAATACCAATTCCATTTTATTAAGCTGCAAGTTAACCTGGAATTAATTACCATGCATTTTCTTGACTTGCAGTTCCATGTATCTCGTCAGTAACTCTTGAGATCAGCTTCATAGAGACACCATTACCAGATAAGTGAGAACTGCAAAAACCTGTAGTCTCTTTTAAGCATTTCTTGCTTTGGGCTAAAAGAAATTCTACCTCAGGACTGTTATAATATTGTGTCCTGTTAAAGAATCTTATCTGTCTATTGTAAGGCAGGATCTGCTACAACAGCCATCACCAACAGTTTGTTAAACTTATTCTGAGAAAGTTCAAATGGTGGAGACTCCACTCTTTTTCTGACCAATGCCTGTGACAATTTTTAGCATTAGAGTCTTCCTTCATGTCTATCCCAATTCTTTCCTTCGTAATTAATTAAATGGTAGGCATTATATTCTATTTCCATACTGTTTTATTCCCCCCTTTTTTTTTGTCATATCAAACTTTGGAAATTCTTTATCAAAACGAAGGCTTAAACAGGTGGTTAAATGCTAGATTATTCAGCTCTTTGGAGTCTTAAGATCTGCAGACCAAAAATGATTTCTCTCTCTTCCCTTGGTTTAGTTTATTGAGCTGAAACGAACAAATGGGCATGAGGGCTCAATCTGCTCTGATCTCTTATTTTAATAAGCATCAATTTTCCTTATCTGTACAACATTTCCAGATGTTTTTTCCTAATCACACTATTTCCTCAAATTATTATTATATAAAATGATTCTGAATGACATTATCTTCCTCATCCTCCTCTGGCTACAGGTATTGGCTGAACATTTCTCTCAAGCACCATGTTTATCTGTGTTCATGCTCCTCAGGTAACTGACAATTCTCAGTGCTTCCCTGTTAACATTTTTTTTTTTTTTTACCACTCATTTAATCAAGAAGCATTCAATAGGAAAGAAAAGGAATGGAGAAAGGAGAATTTCTTTGTGTTGTGTTTCTGGAAACCCCAAACCAACTCTTTAGTGGTGTGAATTAAAAATTACTAGTAAAAAAAGCCCAAACATTACAATAACTGTAATTTTGCTAACCCACTCCTTTTTCTGGCAGGAAGCTTTATCCAGTGAAACCCCACATACAATTTCTTTTCATGTACTGGGAGAAGTTCTGTAAATCTTCTTATAGATCACCTGTCTCCTTCTGCTCTATGCTTCCTGAACTGAGAACTAGCAGCCCAGCATCTTCGTCGCATAGACCATTTACCTTTTCAGCTGAAATTCATCTTTGGCCTGTGGGGGTGGTGGAACTGGGTTATCATGAAAGAAAAGATCACTGAAGCCATTCAGGATCATTCAGGTATATAGAATCATAGAATCATAGAATATCCTGAGTTGGAAGGGACCCTCAAGGATCATCAAGTCCAACTCTTGACACCGCACAGGTCTACCCAAAAGTTCAGACCATGTGACTAAGTGCACAGTCCAATCTCTTCTTAAATTCAGACAGGCTCGGTGCAGTGACCACTTCCCTGGGGAGCCTGTTCCAGTGTGCAACCACCCTCTCTGTGAAGAACCCTCTCCTGATGTCAAGCCTAAATTTCCCCTGCCTCAGCTTAACCCCGTTCCCGCGGGTCCTGTCACTGGTGTTAATGGAGAAAAGGTCTCCTGCCTCTCAACACCCCCTTACGAGGAAGTTGTAGACTGTGATGAGGTCTCCCCTCAGCCTCCTCTTCTCCAGGCTAAACAGGCCCAGTGACCTCAGCCGTTCTTCGTACGTCTTCCCCTCCAGGCCTTTCACCATCTTCGTAGCCCTCCTCTGGACACTTTCCAACAGTTTCATGTCCTTTTTATACTGTGGTGCCCAGAACTGCACACAGTACTCGAGGTGAGGCCGCACCAGCGCAGAGTAGAGTGGGACAATCACCTCCCTTGACCTACCAGCGATGCCGTGCTTCATGCACCCCAGGACACGGTTGGCCCTCCTGGCTGCCAGGGCACACTGCTGGCTCATATTCAACTTGCTGTCTACCATGACCCCCAGATCCCTCTCTTCTAGGCTGCTCTCCAGCATCTCATCGCCCAGTCTGTACGTGCAGCCAGAGTTTCCCCGTCCCAGGTGCAGGACCCGGCACTTGCTCTTATTGAACTTCATGCGGTTGGTGATCGCCCAGCTCTCCAACCTGTCCAGATCCCTCTGTAAGGCCTTTCCACCCTCATTCGAGTCCACAACTCCTCCAAGTTTGGTGTCATCAGCAAACTTGCTCAAAATACCTTCTATTCCTACATCCAGATCGTTTATAAAAATATTGAAAAGTACAGGCCCTAAAATGGAGCCTTGAGGGACCCCACTGGTGACCGCCCGCCAGCCTGACGCAGCCCCATTTACCATAACCCTTTGGACCCTGCCCGTTAGCCAATTGCTCACCCATCTTATGATGTTTTTATTTAGCTGTATGGTGGACATTTTGTCCAGTAGGATCCTATGGGAAACCGTGTCAAAAGCCTTGCTGAAGTCCAAAAAAATCACATCAGCTGGTTTCCCTTGGTCCACCATACGGGTGATCTTATCATAAAAGGAAATCAGGTTAGTTAGGCAGGACCTACCCTTCACAAACCCATGCTGGCTGGGACCAATGACTGCTTTGTCCCCCAGGTGCGCCTCAATAAGTTCGAGAACCATCTTCTCCATGATTTTACCAGGCACTGAAGTGAGACTGACAGGCCTGTAATTGCTAGGGTCTTCTTTCTGACCCTTCTTGAAAATCGGCACAACATTTGCCAGCTTCCAGTCTACTGGGACCTCTCCCAGTTCCCAGGATCGTTGAAAAATAATTGAGAGAGGTTCCGCGATGACGTCCGCCAGCTCTTTCAGCACCCGGGGATGAATCCCATCCGGACCCATGGACTTGTAGGGATCCAGGTGAAGTAGCAAATCCCGCACACGTTCAGGGTCGGTTGGGAGTTTGTCATCACCACCGTCCCGGTCCTCCAGCTCAGGGCACCCTGGGTCCCGAAGCCCATCATCGGCATTGAAGACAGAGGCAAAGAAGGCGTTAAGCGTCTCTGCTTTGCCTACGTCATTGTCTGTGAGGAGACCTTCCCTATCAAGGAGCGGCCCTATGTATTCTTTAGTTCTCCTTTTTCCATTCACATATCTAAAAAAAACCTTTTTATTTTCTCTCACAGACACAGCCAGCTTCAACTCTAGGTGTGCTTTGGCCACACGAACTTTCTCCCTACAAACACGAACAGCATCCCTGTATTCTTTCCATGACACCTGGCCCTCCTTCCAGTAGCGAAACACTCTCTGTTTCCGCCTAATCTCCATTAGAATGTTCCTGGTCAGCCACGCCGGCCTCCTGCCCCGCCTGCATGACTTGCGATATTTAGGAATTGCCTGATCTTGTGCTTCTAGGAGGCATCGCTTAAAGAATGACCAGCACTGGTGGACATCGAGGCCTTCAAGAGCAGTTTCCCAGGGGACCTTGCTGACTAGTTCCCTGAGCAGCCTGAAGTCCACTTTCCCCATATCTAGGGATGAGGTTTTGGTGGCACTTTTCCTTCTGTCACCGTAAATTTTGAACTCAACCACTTCATGGTCGCTATGACCAAGGCGGCCACCAATCACCACATCTCCCACCAGACCCTCTCTGTTTTCTAGCAACAGGTCTAGGAGGGCACCTTTCCTAGTTGGCTCCGTTAGCACCTGCACCAAGAAGTTATCATCTAGGTGCTTCATGAACCTCCTGGACTTGCTCGTGTCAGCCGTGTGGCACTCCCAGTTAACGTCCGGCAAGTTGAAGTCCCCCATAAGGACAACGGGAGTTAATCTCAAGGCCTCTCTTAGTTCTGTAAAGAATAATTTATCGGCGCTATCGTCCTGGCCAGGCGGTCTGTAATAGACTCCCACAACGACATCCCCTTTATTCGTTCGTCCCTTGATCCTTACCCAGAGGCTCTCAACTTTGCCATTGCCGACCTGAAGTTCCACACAGTCCAGCCCCTGCTTCACATACATCGCCACCCCACCACCTCGCCTACCTTGCCTGTCCCTCCTGAAGAGCCTGTAACCATCTATCGCAACACCCCAGTCACAGGACTCATCCCACCAGGTTTCGCTTATGCCGATGATGTCGTAGTTGCGGGACTGGGCCAGGACTTCTAGCTCATCCATTTTATTCCTCATACTGCGTGCATTCGTGTAGAAGCACTTCAGGTTCGTCTCCTTACACTCAGCACCTTGTGGATCTGACCGAAGGACCTCACTGGCACGCAGCCCCTCTGATTCTAGCGTACCATCCCTTAGGTCTTCACCGGCGTGCCTGGTTTTAGCCCCTTCCCCCTTCTACTCTAGTTTAAAGCCCTATCTATCAGCCCTGCCAACTCCTGACCAAAGATCCTTACCCCTCTCCAAGAGAGGCGCATCCCATCCGGTGCCATCAGGCCCGGTGTAGCATAGACCTTCCCGTGATCAAAGAACCCAAAGTTCTGCCGGTCATACCAGTCTCGAAGCCACGAGTTTATGTGAACAGCACGCCTTTCAGCTTCGATCCCCCCTATCGGAAGGACAGAGGCAAACACAACCTGCGCCCCTGATCCTCTAAGTAGTCGCCCCAAATCCCTAAAGTCTCTTTTGATCGCCTTCGGACTTCTTGTTGCTACTTCATCGCTACCAGCCTGAAAGACCAGTAGCGGGTAGTAGTCAGTGGGCCGTACCAGGCGCTTGACTTTCTTGGCAAAGTCTCTCACCCGAGCCCCAGGGAGGCAACAGACTTCTCTGCGGGTTGGGTCCGGTTGGCATATTGGTCCCTCTGTCCCTTTCAGAAGGGAGCCCCCCATAACAATAGCCCTTCTTTCTTTTTTGAAGGATGATGTGGCAATGCGATGTGTAGGTCGCCTTGTCTTAGGCGCCCCCTCCAACTGGGATGGGTTTTTATCTACTTTGTCATTCAGATTGTCTTGTTCTAGTCCTTTATATCGATTATTTAAGGGTAGATGAGAAGGTGAGGTGGGCAGAGAGAGGGCTTGCCTACCACCCCGAATAAGCACCTGCCTCCATTCCCCCCCTTGATCTAGGTCTCCTCCCGCTGCCTGGCAGGAGGAGGGAACCTCCGTCTTCTGCATAACAGGAGACGCCTGTGCTGTGGCAGGCTCGTGAGCCTGCCTCAGAGAGGGTAGAGCGCACCTCCACCACTCAATTTCCCTCTCTGATTCCCTGATGCTCCTGAGCCTGTTCACCTCCTCCCGGAGCTCCGCTACCTGGCTGAGCAGTTCTTCAACCTGGGCACACCTCCCACAGGCATACCCACCACTGCTGTCGGAGACCGACAGAAGGCTGGGGCACACTCTGCAGCCCAGGACCTGGATGGCTGCGTGTTTCCCCAAGCCCTCCGTCTGAGTAGCCACACTGGTGACCGTGGCTGGAGATGCCGCACGAGATGTGGAGGCCACGTTTTTCTGCCTGGTTGATACCATGGTCAGGTTCTACGCGAGCAGGTTACAAGCACCGAAGGGAGAGGCAGCTGCAACAGAGCGACGATGGGCCCCCCGCTCAATCAAATATGCTTTGATTCACTCTCTCTTTCAGGACTGTTCTACTCCTTGTGATTAAATTCCTGATGCAAGCACTCCTGTAAATTCTTACCCATTTCTTACTCATACATATCCACGAGAAGCATCATATACTTCTCTCTCTCCACTTCCCATTACCCATATTCTAGCAGGAGCCTAATGTTTAATTCTTCTGGGACTTGGTTGTTGATTTTTACCTCACTTAGTCATGGTCCAAACAATTAAAGTAGCTGTCAGACTTAAATGGTGGCACAGAATATGTTGTATATGCCACTTTGATAATAGTGACTGCTCAGTGAACAGGATACCCTGTGAACTGAGCCCACCGAATCCTTTGCTCTTAGGTATGTGCTACTCCCTTCTGTGGAAGCTACCTCCCATTTCTTGTGAACTGATGAACTTCCTGGATTAGTTTTTTAAGCATGCTTGATAATAAAATCGTAATTGTTAATACTGTAAAGCAGGTACAAAACAAAGCCACACTGGAAAAAGATAGGCAAAATACAAAACATACTGCAGGCTTCAGAAAAGTTTATCGCTTAGTTAATGGAACTGAGATGGCATCAACTAAGACAGTGCTGTTTTTAGCAGTGTGTGCCCTCTGGACCAGTTTGGAGGGAAAGGTATACCAGTTCTCATTTCATGTGTTTTTCTGTGAATAACTAATCAACAACAACAACAACAAAAAAGAAAGAAAGAAAGAAAGAAAGAAAGAAAGAAAGAAAGAAAGAAAGAAAGAAAGAAAGAAAGAAAGAAAGAAAGAAAGAAAGAAAGAAAGAAAGAAAGAAAGAAAGAAAGAAAAAGGCATAATTTAAGGAACTAGTAAGACTTAGCAAGCAGAAAGTCTCTTAGCAACAAAACCCCATAACTAATGTGAAGCAGCTGTGGTAATTTTAGAAAATGGCTCAAACTGTTGAAAAGCCATTAGGAAGCTGATATATAGAGAATAAAAAGAACCACTCAACTTTAAAAAGATTTCCCAATATGGAGTGTTATGTTATTTTATAACCAAATCTTAGGCATCCAAAGTTTACATGCCACAAAATGCTATTTATGACCATGTGGCTGGAGTTTCTACAAGTAGCTGGAATTCCATCACATACCTTAAATTCCCCCTGAAAAAAATTGCCAATGGCTAAGCACATATTCTTCTGTGGTATAGGTGTGATTGCTATATTTCAGTGAGGCTGATGCCACTTATGGTTTGATTTATTGTATGCACTTGGAATGGGATCCTAAATAATTGAAATCAATTTCTTTAATCCTGTAACTCTCAGTCTCTATTGGAAATAATGAAAGCCACTTGCTTTTGGTAGGCCTTGCATATAGCTGGTCATCAGATATGAGAGATAACAGGCTCTCTAGCTTATCATCTAGCTGTTTTGTTTGTTTGTTTTAATTGGAAGTATCTAGTAGCATGAAGAATGATGTTTTAAAAACAGGTTCTGAAGCAAAAACACCCCAAAAAGTTGTGAGGAAAAGCATGTTTTATTATTTCCTCTCCATGCTGCTACTGACCGATGCATTACAAATGATTTTTACTACTCCTATTTATTATTATTCTCTGGTCTTGAAATAGTGTAAAAATTTTGGCAGGCAAGAAGTAGTATCAATTAGTAAGCATATCAGCTAGCTTCAATTAGACTCAAAGAGATTTAAATACCTTCTTGAATAAAGGTCATGTAGGAAAATAAAGATTAATTAAAATATCTTCATTATACAGAGGCCTCCAACTCCAAGAGTTGGATGGACCTACAGATGTTCTTAGATAAATGTAGATTGAGCTACATAACTGATATGTGTGTGCAATGTGAAAACTACCATGCAATATGGGTGCATCAAACTTACTGTTTTTGAACCAAACTTTGCCATCAGGTCTGACTGTACTAGAAGACTTGTATTCAGTCCTTCTCTCTTGTGCTGGAGAGTTCAACTCCCATTTAATTATGTAAAAAAAAATGTACTTAGAGATTTGATCACAACAAAACCTACTCAAATGATTGTTGGCAATCTGTTTGTCAAGCTTTATCTGGTTCCTAGCAGAGACAAATAAAGGGATATTTTCTGAATAAGATGTTTTATAGGAAACAAGTGGCAAGATGTATGCTGTGATATTTAATGATAGTTGTTATGAATGCATGTATTTAGCTTTAGAAAAAGTAAATTTTGAGTGAAATTACATAAAAAAAACCCACAAAAAACAACAAACAACAGCATAATTTTGGGGGGATCAGATTGTAAGAACTGTATAAGCAGAGCTTTCAGCTCTGACAGACACCACATAAGAAGCCCAAAGATCGGTGTTATCTATAAAAAATGGAAAAGTAAACCACTTTCCACAAGCCAGTGAATTCTTGAAAACTCAGTAAGTTGATTTTAGTATTCCTCAAGAAACAACAGATTAAATGAAAAGCTCTGCTTTTTTTGTACCATGTTTATCTCTACTTTTTTAGATTCTCTTTTTCATGGTCATTGATATTAGAATGAGGATGGAATATTAATTGCAAAAGAAGTGGTAAAACACAGTGTAAAGAACACCATTTCAAGACTTCAAAATCTAGCATTTTAGTTCACTTTAACTGGACTGACTCATACTGTCTCTTTCATCTGTTAGATTAGATTACAAGTTTATTAATAATAAAAAAAAAATAAATTAGTGGACAAATAAAACTAAACTCAGCAAAAGCTATGAGGTTCTACAAAATGTGTGATACTTAGTGGTTTTGATTCAAAGTTGGAAGGAAATTTGTAATACTGGCAAAGTTTTACTTTTTGTCTCTAAGTATTCCTAGAACCAAAATGAAACTCAAGTAAACAAATGAGAACAATTTTTCAGGAATGTCCATGAAACTCAAGCTATCAGAATTCACATATCTGAAATAAGAGAGATCTTCAAATCTACCTGTTCTTGTTTTCCCTTTCTTAGGACTGTATTAGATAGCTCTCCAACATCATTTTATAAATGTTTTTTTTTATTCTACCATCCTTTGCTCTTTCTCCTTCATTAACACACACAGAATTTCCAGCCTCGAAAAGTAGACTCTCTTGGATTTTTCTTGAGTTCTGTGCTTGTGTCAGTTCAGTCATCTATCTTGTCACTTTATATATATATATATATTATGAAGCTACAAAAACTACTGCATGTGTTAATGCCAAGTCAGCATCCTTTTTATTTTATTATTTTATTTTATTTTATTTTATTTTATTTTATTTTATTTTATTTTATTTTATTTTATTTTATTTTATTTTATTTTATTTTACTTTATTTTACTTTATTTTATTTTAAGTTAGGCTCTTTGGAACATATTCAGCAAAACACTTAGAGTCCTCAGGAACACAATTTGTAAATGCCTTGAAGCCCACTTCTGTGATATACAATACTAAATCATAGCAACCAGTATTTAGACTGATATCCTTTCACAGACAGGAAGCCATCACAGGATGAAACTGTCATACTTGGCTGCTAATTAGCTAACTTTTGGAGTAGTGTAATTTGAGAGTAATAATAGAATAAGAGGTCTCTTTCAGTACTCCTGAGTGATGTATTGACTTGAAGTTGTGCTACTGGCCTCACCACATGCTTTGGAAATTTATTCAGAACAGTCTTATTGAGATCCAATAAGTATACAAGACTCCCAATCTGACATTTAGATTCCTTATTCATCCATAGACTCAAACTTCATAGAATTTTTATGCATCAATGTCCTTACCATGTATCAGGGATCTTATTCTCCATGACATGGTCCTTTTATATTAATTTAGTATCTCACATAATTGGGATATTCTGTCTTTAGGTGTCTAATTTAGGATGCCAGTCTCCTTTTTCCTTAGTGGACGGAGTTAGGATCTTCTCAGACTTAACTGTGGGACAATAAATTAGGCTCCTACTTTAAATCACTATCATCTAAAAATAAAATGAGGGCCATTAGCCACTAGTAGTTACAAGTGTCAATATGTGAATACTTAATATTTATTCTGGATTTGTATCTATGCAAAATATTCAGAAGATTTAATTTATATTAGTTTTTCATTAATGTGTCTGTAGACCATATTATGTGCCTGGCCTCCATAGACAGAGGGCCTGGGGCTTTTTTCTCTTACACTAGCATGGGAACACCTAGATGGGAGATAGATGAACCCTTTTAACAGTATCCTAACATTTAAACCAGTTCCCCAATTTTGACCATTCAGAGTGATACTTTCAAGATGGCTTTTCTTTAACAAAAAATAGAAAATATATCATGATAAGGAGTACTTTAATGAATTTATCCAGTTGACTTTCAACTCTGTTTTAATACACTACTGATATGTCTTAATTTGTAGACAGAGAAAATTATGAGGCTTATAAGTCAAATGGGAGAGAGGATGAACACCCCAAACTGACAATTTGATTAATACAAATTGGTACAAGTCTAGTTTAGTGTTTCATTAGTTCATGTCAGCAATGATAAAAACCAACATTAATGATGATTCTGAAATGCTGAACTTTCAAAGTTCTAACATAAGTATTCTTGTACATGTTGCAAAACAGCCTTGTTGACCCTCAAATACTGGGTGTGTTGTTAGACAAGGGGAATGTAAAGAAATAAAACTGGCAAGGATGAAGAATATTTAGTTGGGATGGATATATACAAATTGAGTAAGGTTTTCTGCAGCCCTGTTGATATTTGCGTTTTTATTTTTTAAAGAAAAATGTCATCACCTTTGGTGAGCTAGTACCAAATATATATGCCATAATCATATACCTGGGTCTTTGAAAAAGAGGGAAGTCCCTCAAGGACTGCTGTGGGAATTATCCCAAATACTGAAAGAAAAACTTCAGAATGTGAGTCTTGCTCCCAAGTCTATAGTCCTTGTGAACAGAAAATTCCTATCACCAGATCCTGGTGGCATCACATTTAGGGAGAAACATGAGGAACAATCAATCAAATAATCACAACTTAGATTATGAAGTGCTCTGTGTGTCAGGCCTAATACTCTAAAATGGATTTGTTGGCACAGGAGCAACAATTACAGAATAGTGTGTAGGAGGTAAGAAGCTTCCTTATTTCTTTCATGTATTAAGATACATAGTACAACAGTTTGAGAATCCAAGCTGATTTATAAAGAAATTAAACTCTAGACTATAAGTCTTGCAGGATGATAAAAGTGTGGAAGACAATGGTAAACCTTGTATGTGAGATAAATATATAAGTGAGGACTACTATGGCAGGAGTTGGACTTCCACATCAACAGCATCTTTTCATCATGACTGCAGGGTCTGAACGTTGGAGAGTTGTTCAAATGCAGACCAGTCAAAGAGAGCTCACAGAGGATTAAATGACAAGATAAAGAAATGTGTCTCATAAAAATTGCATTTTAAATAACCAAAGCCTTCCACATTCCCTAGGGAAACAGAGCTCCCACCACCACCTAAGTATAATTTTCTTTATTTCTATCTTCCAGAATCCATCCAGGGATCCATCTTCATCCATCTTCACACACTCTCTCCACTAACATTGAAGGTAAGATAAGAATGACCAACTGTGAGATTTCATTTCCTAAGGAGATATAATAATAATATTTCATTGCCCCCTCTCCCACCCCCCAACCTCCACTCCGTCCACTTCCCAGTACCCAGTTCCTGTAACTGACTCTAAAAGTGACTCCTTGCATCTTTACAGAGTCCTGATGAAGCCGCTGGTTCTCTGCAGGGCCATGGACAAGTCACCCATATGACTTATGACACCCATATGACATATTACTAGGACTGGTACAACACTGTAGAAAAATCTAAAGACAGAGTGAATAGTGTGTATGCACATGTAGGTAGCTTCAAATTTATCTAGCACAGAAGCTAAATCAATAAATTTGCAGGTTTATCTCCAAGTTCTTGTGCCACTGGTCTTCCACCTGATAAAGTGCTGCAAATAAAGTGAACTGCAGAATGATTGAATTATAAATAAAAATAAAAATAAAAAAGTTAGTCAATCAATCAATCAAACAAACAAATAATTAAACCTATTGACATTCAAGATATAACCCCCTGACTTCTTCAATGGGCTGATCCTTAATTTGGATCTTATTAAAAGGTAATTATCTGCTGTCATTGTTGTGGACTTCAAGCTTCCAGAGTTTATCACAGATTTTTCTGCTTCTTGCAGATTTATTTTATGGGTGAGACACTGTTTTTTTTTTTTTTTTTTTTTTTTTTTAGCAAAAATCCATTTTATATACAGAGCAACTCTAGAGTTTTTTTTTTTTTTTTTTTTTTTTTTTTTCAATCACAGCTCTATTACATTTCATGGTATAACAAAAATAAACCTTTTTTTTTTTTCTTTTATTTATTTCTTTATTTTTATTATTATTATTATTATTTTTTTTTCTGGGAATCAACTTCACTGTGCTTAGAGATATATAAAGGGATAGCCTCAGGCTTTTATGATGTAGAAGTAAAAATTAATAGCTAAGTGGTATGTTATACTTTGTCTAAAAAAGCTCATTTAATTTTATGGCATGGGGTTTGCATCTGTTTTCTTTTTTCCAGTGCTATTTTACAAAGGTTTGGGCCACAGCTTTCAAAGTCACTTATAGAATACAAAAAGACTTTAAAAACACGTAAAGAGCTATTGTGGAAAAAGAATAATGAATTTCCTCATGTTCTCCAATAAGTATCCTGGTTGTTATTGGGAGATCCTTCATCATAGAGGGTGGTCCACTGGTAATGTACAAAAAAGGATAGTGTACAAAAATTAAATTATTATTTGACCCCACATCATTATATGCCACATAACTAATTAAAGCACACTTTAACAATGTACTCTTAATGTGCCGTCTGTTACTTGCATGACTCACTCATCTTTCACAAAGAATAAGTGATTTGTATTAGATGAGAGTTGCTAAGGATGTTTTTAGGGCTAGCAATTGCTGTCATTGCTATGTTAAATCACAGGCCCAAGCCTGGGATAGAAAGAGACAGGCTTATCGTGAGCCAGGAAAACAGCACCACAGGACTGATAGCTCTGACTTAGGGCCTTGTTTAAAAAGTTATGACTCAGTGCAAGCAGCCCAGGATCCTTAGCCTTCCTCAGCTCACTCCAAAGCAACCATTTAGAACCCTAATGTTCAGGTTGCGTGCTTCACTCTGATTATTTTTGGGAAGTTGATCACAGCAAGCCCTTTTTTTTCCCTAATAAGCATTCATCTTCATTTACTGGATGAAGGGAGCTCTCAGTGAAAGCTCTATACATGGGACAGGATAATGATCATTTCTGCCAAGCTCTGCAACTGTATGGGTACACGGATTGTGAGCTTCTCTTTTCTTTCTTTCAGTTGGAAAATAAAAAGTACATATCATAACAGCTCTTCCAGATACAAGTTAAACACATGAATAATAATTTGTCAGAGGATGCAGCTCTTTGGTATAAATCTAAAATTAGTGCTGCTAAAACTTTATCATAAAAGTACATAGAATATATAATATATTATGCAGCAATACTAAAACTGTAGATACTGCATGAGAAGATAAATTTCTTTTTTTTTTTTTTTTTTTTTTTTTTTTTTTTTATTGGCATGGTATTCATTACTGGTGCAGTCTTGTAGCCAGACTTTTTTAGTTGCATGCATTCAATTTCATAAGGCATGCAGGGAGAACATACATTATATTTAACACATTGAAAAAGTGACCTTAGATAACTTGCATATGCTTAAGAATGTAATTATTTAAAACTCTAGGAGTGCAAGTGCTTCTTGGAAATTGTGAGAATGAGTTTTATTTTCCTCATGTGCCATGAAGTCTTGATTTCTGTTTCAGCAGTATTGTGAGATATCCAAACTTAAAAGCTTACTACTCCAGGACTGAATGCTGGCTATCTGAGCCTTAAGCCAGCATAATTTTGAGACGAAAAGATAATAGTTGAGAAGATAAAATTCTATTTTTCATGGGGGTTAGAAAGTTTTTCTGAAGTTATTCGATGCCATTTGCCTAAGGGATATTTAGCAGACAGCTGGCAAGTACTGCAGTCAGAGATACAAGGACAACAGTGTGTGAGTTCACCATTTAGCACATATAAAAGCTGAGACTGATTTATTTGTGTGAGCATATGTAGCCATTGAAAAGCAAAAGCACAGTGATTGTCAAGACACACAGAATTTGGAGAATCCAACACTAAATATTTAACCTTAACTCTGTTTGATGTTGATGGCTGAGTTAACAAATGGTTCATACACCTTTAAATTGTAAGATATGGCATGTCAAGGATGATGGTACTGTTTGAAGGACAAAATTCTGTGGCATTAGGCACACTGACATCTATCAGTCTGATTTTGAAATAACAATGCAAAGGAGAACACTAGTGGTACTACTGAAGTCTTGCTGAATCTGTAATTGAAGTTCACTCAGATTTCTGCCAAGTCAGTTACCAATACAAAGCACCACCTCTTATTCAACAGAAAGCTCTCCAAGTACTTTCTTAAGGAGGTTAAAAAAAATGTACTGACAGGCAAGAGAATGTCAATGAAATATAATTTTTTCCACCTTCTTCATCACCCACCTGCAAACAAACACACTCTAGAAATTTAAGGAATCGGAATTGGTTAAAACATGAAAATTAGTGTTTCAACAGTATCTACCATTTTTGGAAAGAATAATCTTTGTTTCTTTCTACAGAAATTTTCAATTTTTGTTTATACATTTTTTCTGTAAATAAGTTTTGAATTTTATTTTGTATCTGCTTTTTTTCTTCACTCTGGTTCCCAGTTTTCCATTTTCTGTCATGGAAAGAAGAAAGAGTGGAAGAGCAAAAATGAAAGAATAAAAGAATGAAAGAATGAAACGTTCATTATCAAGAATGGGAAAACACCATAGCTAAAAATACTTTTCCCCTTCTGTGTCTGTTGCATAATTTATGTATGGTATTCTTACGAAAATAGAAGGAGAAGCTAGGAAACTTTCACAAGACACCTAATTACATTAAGATTATCACTTTGTCATTTAAAAAAAAAAAAAAGTCAGTTTTCACTAGTTCAAATACTTAAATTCATTGCCCAACATCATTCTCCTTCCTTTGTCTACAGGCAATGTCTTCATATATTCCAATTCTCTTCCTATTTCTAGTATGGGTCTTTACATCTTCACTTTTTCAAACTGATGCTCTAAGTAATTGGGGGATATTTCAGCAGCAGCTCTTTGGATCCTCCCCTACATCTGGGCTCTGGGTGGTGCTGTGAGGTGGTCTCTGACCACATTGTGAGTGGGCTTCCTTTCAGGTAAAGCTAATCCTGGAAGATGCATCAGCTCCAAACAGGCAGTCAGAGGACAGCAGCCGTGAGAACATATATAGTAACAGAAAATACTGAAACATATATATTATATTTCCTCAGTAACAACTCTCACAGAATCACAGAATGGTTGGAAAGGACCTCTGAAGGTTATCTTGACTAACACGCCAGCTCAGGTAGGACTATCCAGAACCATGTGCAGATGGTTTTTGAATACCTCCAAAATCTCTACAGCCTCCCTGGGCAATCTACTGCAGTGTTTAGTCACCTAAACAGAAAAAGACTAGTTCCTTCTACAAATCTGCTCAAATATTCCATCCTACTTGCTAACTTTCCCATTCATAATCTCTGTAAGCAAAGACCTTCTAGACATTATCAATTACTGTATCTGTTTCTCTACACACAGTAGTAGAATCCGGATTTGTTCAATGAAGCAGAGAACAGGACTCTTGCTTAATGCAGTCT
This sequence comes from Netta rufina, assembly GCF_964035555.1. NCBI lineage: Eukaryota > Metazoa > Chordata > Aves > Anseriformes > Anatidae > Netta > Netta rufina. The sequence continues at coordinate 24,949,925 of NC_140127.1, read as the reverse complement.
TGTAGTTACACAGAATTCCCTCCCACCAACTTCTTTTATTAAAAGATTGTGGAATGGCCTGCAGGTGAGCAATCTGTAAATATCACATGCTTCCTACTATGTGATGAGTTTCTCAGTACTTGTTATTGTTTATCACGTGAGTCCATTTTGGCTAACTGCAAAAACAGAGAAAAATTCTTAACCTAATACCAGTGCTAAAAGACTTTTTGTCCTTTCTGTAAGTGCAGGTGATGGGAGAGGCAAAAGCAAGGAATTCCAAAATAAAATTGGTATATTTTTCCTTGCTGTTCTTTACATGTGTTTTGTCTAATTCAATATTTTTTCCACTACATCTTTCAGAAGGTTAAAAAATTGAGAGACAAACTGACATGAACTTGGAAAAATGCACATGAATTTCCGGCCACAATCTAGGATTTTGTAGTTAAAAAAAAAAAAAAAAAAAAAATGAGGGGAGGAGAGAGAAGAAAGAAAATAGGACTAAAAGGTGTTCTCATTAATTTTGCAAAGATACCTTTTGGAGGAGACTATGATGGATAACATACAGCAATACCACCTACGGAGCAATAATGTTTATAAAAGTTATGTGTAGTGCATTACAAAAACTGTCGGAAATTGAACAAATGCTTTAAGTCAGTGTTTGCTATGAAACAAGAAAGCATGAGATCACGGTCACTTTTCAACACATTCTTAAAACAGATATTAAATAGGTTAGATGAATTGGAAGACGTGACATTGGATGGTCTAGAGTTAAACTCCTTAACCCACACTTGATAACACTGTGCAACTGTCAGACATACTTGAATAAATGATGATATTCTTCATTACATTGGACATTGGTCAATTTAGACTCATAAATGCCAAGATGACAAAGCATCTGAATCTCAGTAAATTAATAAACAGTTACAGTGTTGAAATGCAGCCATGGTGTGTCTGTGAGCAAGTTCTTACATAGACTTAGCAGCATCAAGTACCAATGACTCCTTGTGAACTGTGAGCAGCTGCATTAGAGAAAAATGAAGGAAGAAGAGAAGGGAGTTTACTGAAAGATGAAAAATGTGAAATTGAATGATTTGGGGTCCTCTAGTTAGAGTGAGGTCCAACAGTTCTACAGGAGTTTCCTATAAATTGCTTTGTACAACTCGGACCTAATGAAAGAAGTTGTCCTGGATGAGAATGGCCAGCAGTACTCTACTGCAAAGATCTAACTTTTTTTTTCTAAAGCATTTTTTTTTTGTAAAGAATGCCCTAAGGTGAAAAGATATTAATTTAGTAAGTAAGTTGTTGTATAACTGTGGAATAAAGATGATAATATTGATTCTTGCTATTATTTACCATTTTTTTTTGGAAGTAACAGATGTAGGGCATTACAAATAAGCAAATAAAGTCTAGCATCGATAATCTGGAAGCAGTTAGATTACAAACAGACTTATTTTATGCAACATTGTTGAGTTAGATGCTGAAGAACAGACTTCTTTTCAGTCCTTTGGTTCATAGATGATATGGAAAAACATACTAGCCTAATTTGGGCATTTCAGGCTTCTGCTTGCTAACCTTCCCTCTTCCATTCTTGAGTTTTCTTCATGCCTCATTTCTTTCCCTGCTGTTTTTTGGAAGGTATCTTTGTTCACATCAACAACATTAGGAACTCTTTGGACACTGTTCCTAATGTGATGGAAACTGTCTTTTGCAGCACAGACTGCAAAATGAGTGCAAGTGGATTCTGACATCAGACATCTAAAGATCTGACTGCTGAAGTTCACAGATACCTTACCAGATTGCATAGCAAAATTAGGTCGTCTTTCACCCCAACAAAGAGAAGCAGTATATAGAAGGGTATATATGCAAATTTTAGGGAACTCACTGGGGGGTTCTGTTTTAACCTATTCTGATATGATGCAGGAAAGAAATGAGCTACATAGCGCATATAACAGATGTTTAATTGCATCTTGGGAAACATTCATTATGAGTATCATTCACACCATACTTTACCTGTTCCTCTGGTGTACACCTGTGTGTTAGTAGTGCACGTGGTGGTAATGTGAGAAACTCTCACTACCAGCTTTTTAAATTTTACTATGCCCTCTTTTTTAAAATGTGCTAAATTGGATACAGAAACAAAGACACACCTAAATAAACAAAAGAACATAAGGAACATGAGCAATGCCACACTGCCAGAAGGAACAGGTGGAAATGTAAGTTTAAGGACCATTCAGCACCGTGAACTTTTTCAGTGTGTCACAATTACAGGAACACCTGGGTCAAATAAATTAGGACTAATCCATTGGGGGTGTTCTTTACAGTCTACTCTGGCCCCAGAATGGCTTGACCCTAACCTGTAATTCTGAACCAAAAAAGAACAAATTGCCAGGAAAAGTTTACCAGTTCAGGTGGCTGTTGTCAAGGTAATCCATTCTTTGTAATACATGTAGACTACAAAAGAAGGCAGGAAAAGAATATGCATAAGGACATGTTTCCATGGGTCTTTAAGAGAAAATCCAACATGTGTGTACTTTTGGCTAACATGTGAAGCTTGAGAAAGGATTCCCAGCTAACTTCAACCATAATGAAGGTAACACTGATGTGAAACTAAACAAACGTTTGGGTATGAGAGCTATTTTCTGAAAACTCTTCAAATACCAGATTGTTTCCTGATTTCCAGAAGACCAAGAAGACATTTTGGACAAACAATATCTACGTAACTTTAACATAAAGTCCACAGGAGCACCCCGTTCCCTTGGGAGGTAAAAGGAACCATGAGACATACATTATCCTGGAAAGCAGTGGAAATTGAGGGCTTTCTGTTTATGGACCTCATTTACTAGTCCCACCAGCAAGAGCACTGTAACCTCCATTTTTCTTGCCAAGCACTATTTGACACTTCACTCTTGTGTTCCTTCGCCTTCATTTTATCCACCATGGCAGTGGAGCAGATTTCCCTTGGAACTTAATAAAGAGAGTCAGTGAGAGGTCAGAAACTGTTTTTCACTCCTCACAATTCTGCTAAAGATACTATTTTCCTCTCTAGAAAAGCAATGATTAGTTAAGAAAACAGACAATCATCCCTGTACATTTGTTCCCATGACAAGACTTTTTGCCTATAAGTTTCCATTGTTGCAAGCATATTTTTTTCAGGGGTGATATATTATTAAATTAAAAGATTAGTAATAGTTTAAAAGTCAAAACTATTTCTCATACAGGCTATATGCATATTAACTATACTTTTATATCCCACTGTACTAGGGATAACAGTTTTAGCAATCATAGAATTAACATAATACTTGCCACCTAATCACAAAAAAAAGTAAAAAAAAAAAAGTATCAGACTCATGATTACCTAAAATAATAAAAAAAATTCTAAGTGAACTACTTTAAAATATTATGTGGATTTACAGACATACACTACTGTTCTCCCAGTTTCAGAAAGCAGAAGTGCGTCTACAGATATACATGAAATGGAACTTTCTTTGCTGAATTGCATGTAAGAGCCTTAACAACTGCATAAATGCCTGGAAACATGCTGAACCTGATTTACAAAATTCTAATATATCTAAAGAAATTCAAAGAACATAATTCAACTTTTTTAATAACTATGCCATCATTTAAAACAAAGGACCTTTTAAAACAAGGGTTCCTCCTTTTTACAAGGATTCTCCTCCCTGTTAGATTTAGGCAGTAATATCTCTGCTTCTGAAAACAGATCATCTAAAATTTATTATCCTAATCTACGTGGAGAGTCCTAATACCACAAATAAGCTGAATGGTAGTACTTTGAGGACATTGATAAATGGCAGTTGAAATGAAAGAAAGAGCAGACTGTACCAACTAAAACCTTATTAACACATTCTTTACTGCAAGCCAAAAAAGAGCTGAAAGATCTGATTATTATCTTCTTAGAAAGATCAGAATGTGAGTTTCAGACTTCAGAACACTAAAATGTAGGCAAGGCTGTAGGACAACTCATCTCCTTGAACAGAAGCAGTCAAATAATCTTTATTTCAAAGCATAGTCCTTTGAAGACCAATGTTTATGAAGGGATGAACAGCTGAAGATGATCTTAGGGATCATAAACTGAATCCATGAAGGATCTAAGTGGTAAGTCAGGAACCTAAATCCTGCATTTATCTAATGTGAAGTCTTTCAGAAGTTCATACAATCACAGTCAAGGATCTACCAGTTTTTACTGACAATACACAGAAAAATCAAACTTGTGATCTAAAAAACTGCCTATATCATATGTTCAGTAGCAGCCTTAAATTTGGTGTTGTTAGACTTACCGTGTCAGTAGGACTCATTTCAATTTCTAGAGAATATTTGTCAAGATTATGATTTACATGCTTCTGCACCAGTTTATGTGGTTCAAATGAAAACATTTTTGATACAGAGGATTTAGATGTTATCTATATGTAGAAACTCTTGCAACATGAAAAATAAAAACTGTTTTAGAATATGACACTATGCATAAAAGGACAGCTTTACATACAGGGGTACTGTAATAGAATCAGTTGTAATTTGGTAATATGCACTGAAATATTTTGTAATTTCCACTTTAATTTTGAATAAATCAGTTTATGTGTACTTTTACATATTTCCAAAAATACAGCTAGCTTTTCTTTTAGGTAGAAACCAACATGAGGTAAGCTAATAATTCTCATAAAGTGGGCACACTTAATGTGAAGGAGTTTCCCAGTAAAAACCTGATGCCAAATATTTGGCATACTGTTCCAGGAATAAACCCACAAAGATAAATTGATTTGCATAAAATTTAGTATAGATAACAAACATACTGCTCATCTTTTGCATAGTTTCCCTGCTACTGTTGTTTCTAGTAGCTTTCCTTATAGGGACTGAGCCTAGAGAGAAAAGTAAATCCTGACTCACATTACTCAACAACAATGACATTTTCTACAAGTCCTAGTGTTAGTAAACAGTGATCAACAAACTCTCATTCAAAATATACCTTTTGTTTTAGCTATGAATAGAGACAACAGACTGTCTACATCTCAGCTGTTTTAATTATTTTAAAATAGGAATTTAGGATTCTTGGAAGCTATTAAAAGTTTCAGCCACCTAGAGCTGCAATTGTAGAGCAAAACATCTTAATGGTTTGTTAAGAAACAGCTTTTGGCAACAGCATATCCTTTGATCTCAGTGTTTGCAGCAGGGAGGTTACTCACATTGTGGAATAATCAGATGGCAGGAACAAGATTAAAGCAGGAACAGAAAAGACACTGCAGAATTTTAGATCCAAGTGAATTTGACTTGAAAAGTATCTTGCAGATACAGAGAAGACCAAGTCCTTAGCTGTTGCTGATACCACTTTAAAGTGGCTCTATTGTCCTTGAACAAACCATGCTGATTTACATTAGCTGACAGGATAGTTCATCATTTTCCTTTCTGCAAAATTGTGCATATATATTAAGTTCATGCTTTTCTTTATGTTCACTGATTATTCAATTCTAGCGGTGGGGGGGGGGGGGGGGGGGGGGGGGGGAATTTTGAGAGGCTTTGGCAAAAGCCAAATTAAATTTCTTTTTCTGAGCAGAGTCTGATGTCTGTGTGGGCTGGCCAGAACAGATGACATAATGAATGCAGCAGACCTCTGTTGGATTTCTGGCTACAATAGGCATCAAGTATATATATATATATAAACAAACAATCACAAACAAACAAACAAAAAGCACAAACAAGCAAATGTAGAAGACCCATGTGAAATGTTGCAGCCAGTCCCACCAACTTTAAAGTCTCAAGAAATCTGGATAGAAAGTTTAATATGTAGGTCTAAATAAGTTGATGTTTTAAAATCTTTCCAGTTAATCTGTCATAGAAGACTAGTTATGAAATTGCAGGACAGAAAGTTCAGGAACTATATGTCCCCATGAAGAACTGGAACACTTCTGATGGATATGAAAAATGATGAAAATACCAAATATGGGAACTCAGTTTTAGGCTGGAGGAACAATATTATTATGGAAAGAGACCAGGGATAATAATAATTATTATTATGAGAGACCAGGGACACAATGTGAGGTGGGGTGTTGTCAGGTGAAAGAGACAGAGAGAGGAATCAGGGCAGCAGTTTCTGAAATGAGTGAGGATAAAGAGTGTTCAAGTCAGAGAAATTTGAAATCAATATAGAAAAAATGTTACTACAGAAAATTCACATAAAACATGAAAAAAAAAAAAAGAAAGGAAAAAAAGAAAAGAAATGATAGCAGGAGCCAGAAAAGTTATGTTAATTTAAAATAGACAGCCACAGTAAGGAAATAGCTGTTTTCTCACAAACCTTGGGAACCAGATCAATCTAACAGGACAGTGGCATAGAAATTGACATAGATTTTGGCTGCCTGGAAAAAAGAGCAGATGTTCTTGCTTATCCTATTGTTCCTTTTTTTTTTTTTTTTTCTTTCTTTTTTTTTTTTTTCTTTTTTTTTTTCTCCATTGAACAGATTTTGCTATTATGCTCATTTTAGTACCTGAAAGTAGAACACAGCTTAGTAAATACAGGTCTAATTCATTTGCAATGAAAGGCAGACTTATGCATATGGTTACTGGTTGCCACTATATTAAAAACAACTGATCAAAATAATCAAGTGGCTGCTGGTAAATTCAGCCTTATATGAAATTTGTCCATTTATTACTATTAAATTATAAATGCAACAATTGAATATGATTGTTAACACATTGTTTAATGACTCATAAAAATCTAAAACTATTGTGAGATTTACTAGAGATGTACAAATATTTTAAAAGTGTATAGAAATAAAAACAAACAAACACAAACAGAAAATAAAAAACAAAAGTCTGGTAAAACTAGCTTCACGTTTTATATGCATGCACCTGTGAATTTATTTATTATGTTGGCTGTCGAGTTCATATTTGAAAAGACTAGAGTTTAGTCTAAATCAGAGTTAAGTGTTCTTGCAGCTCTTGTAGCCAGATATTTAGGTATGAAGTTATCTTCAAGACATTGTAATTTGAAAAGGATAGAATGAGCAGGATGAAAAGAACTAAAGGACAGAGTTAGGTCATAAGGAAGATTTTGTTTCCTTCCTGCTTCTCTTTCATTCCACCATGGGAATCCCTAAATTATATTTCCTAAACCATGGAGAAGTCCCTTGAAGACAGTTGTAGGTGTTAAGGAGAAAGACTGAACCATACTTCTCAAATGAGTTGCACTGTCACCGCTTCCAAACAAAGGGTTGCAAAGAGGAAAGTAATTATCTAATCTCTGTGTCCATGCTGGCCATGGCAAGAAAGAATAGACCCAAAATTCAACAAGGAATATTCATTCTCACTCATTAGGTAATGAGTTTGGGGAAGTTAATAACCATAAAAGATTGTCTAGGGAAATTTTGGGTATCTCATCTCTGGAGAATCTTCAGTCACAAGCCAAGCAAATATTTTCAGGAATAACACAGCTATCATATTTTGGGGCAAGGGACAGGCAGGATGATTTAAGTCTCCTTCCTAGTTTATTTTTCTGAGGCTATAACAGCTTGGATTTGTCCCTTGTACAGATAATACATGTATCTATTGTATTATTGGCTAAAAAGCAATGCTACCTAATTTTCAATTGCTGAAGAGGATATGATTTTACAATATTTTAGCCTATGGAACAAGACCAGAAACTTTTTTCTTGTTGTTGTTGCTGTTGTTAATAATTTATTTATAATTTATATACACAAATCTCACTGACTGCAGTAAATTCCAGCTGAGGGACAAGAGTGGGTCTCTAAGTATTTTTGACATGAATGTATTTTCACACAGTCTTTCCCCCCCAAACTGAGAGTAAAAAACATGATAGATGCAAATAATAATGTTAGCTCAGAAAAGCAGGCAATAAACCTTTAAAAAATAATATCACTATAACCCTTAAATAGTAATTGTACTGCCTAAGGCATCTGATAAAGGATTCAAGTGTTCTTGCTATATTGTGACAGGCAGATGCATCAATCAAACTCCATAATGGACTAAATTGGGAAATAGGGTACTGGGAATAAACAGTTCTAAAAAGAGGTGAAACTTTGTGACAAGCAGCCTTAACAGACCAATCTTGATTCTAAACATAGAAGCAATTTTAGGGCTACTCTGGAGGCAAAGGACAATTATTGCCTAAACAAATAAACTAGTGTCTCTGTACCTCAGGCATTCACTAAAGTTAGTTTGAAACAGTTTTGAGATCTGACTAGTGAAGTTCCAGGGACATTGGATCTTGACCCGTTAACTTTCTTTGAACTGTATATGGATATCCTCTTAGATAATTCATAAACTAAACTGGAGTAGAATGAGAAAACTGGAATGTGTTATGATTTTAGCACTAATTCTGCTGCCAACAAAAATACCTAGGTCTTAACTAAGATTGAGTATATGTCAGACCCTGAATTTGAATCTACATGAACACTATACATTTAAAGTTCTTAAGTTCAATAAAAGACCTGAACTTCAGCTTCCATGTGGAGTGTTTATTTAAACCTGTATGTCAAGCTGGCAGTGATTTTTTTCTTTTTTAAATAAATAAATAAATAAATAAAGTAGGGCTTATCTGTCCATTTATATTCTATAGTGCTGAATACATTGTACGTGAGCACAGAGTCTAGAGCCCATAGATTTGTGACTGCATTCATAGTTGCCCCATGTACTAAATGGTAGCAACCTAAAACAGGAAAAAAAAAATTAAAAAAAAATTCCCAAGGATTTTTGTGCATGGACTGTGATTATTCAGACTCTGAGAGCAATTTTAAATGTCAAAAGGACTTATATATCTGAAATAGCTTAACCTCTATTTATGTCTTGTGGTCAAATTCTGCTCACACCCTACCCTTAGATTAGCTGAAGATATATATATATCTTCATATAAGTATTATATATATATATATTGTATTATTCATATAAAAATTCAAATACTGTTTACGTGAATATAATCAGCATGGCATTATGATTTGAATAAAGACTCAAAGCTAACAGATAATCTTATTTGATCATGTTGCATGACCTCCCTGTGATTTTGCATCTAATGTGATTTTACTTCAAATACAAAGCTTCATCAGCATGCATGGTGGAGCTCCAGCGGTATGATATCATGCTTTTGTATCTGAGAACAACCTGTTTAATATGCAGTTGCAGAGTTCTAATGCTCTTTATCGGAAGAATTTTAAATATATCCTCAATATACAGTCCCTATGCAATACCATTTCCCATAGATACAGCATTAAACTTCGTGTGCTTAAAAATATAATACGGATAAAAAAAAAACACACAACAAGACCATGTCTCCCCTCTCTACACCCTGAGCTATGGGTAGATTGGTTCTAGTTATTGAATTTATTTGGTTTGGGATTTTCTGGTTTCATACAATGGTGTTCTCTTGAAGGTTTTCTTCCTCCTTTGTGTTTGTTCTGGCAACAATACCACAAACTCCTTTTTTCTTATTTTTCTTAGCCACTTCCGGAGTTTCTTCTGTAATTCATAGAATCATTAGCGTTGGAAAAGACCTCCAAGATCACCTGGCCCAACCGTCACCCTACCACCAATGTCACCCACTAAACCGTGGCACCAGGTCCAACCTTTCCTTAACACCCCCAGAGATGGTGACTTCACCACTTCTACGAGCAACCCATTCTAATGCCTGACTACTCTTTCTGAGAAGAAATGTCTCCTAATTTCCAACCTAAACCTCCCCTGGTGAAACTTGAGGCCATTCCCTCTAGTCCTATCACAAGAGAAGAGGCCAACCCCCAGCTCCCCCAAACCTCCTTTCAAGTAGTTGTAGAAAGCAATAAGGTGTCCCCTGAGCATCCTCTTCTTCAGGCTAAACAACCCCAGTTCCCTCAGCTGCTCCTCATAGGACTTGTGTTCCAGGCCCTTCATCAGAGATGCTTCCAACTATTTGCTCACTTGTCACTGAGATATTATTATTTTTTAGTATTATTTAGTTTATAGTTATTTTTAGTTTATTTTTTTTTTAGTATTATTTATTTATTATTTAGTATATTAGTATTTTATTTTTTTTAAGTCAAATAATGCAATGTTCCTTTTATTTTATTCACTTTCAGGTTTGGTCAACTTTTATTTTCATACCAGTATTCCTCTGACACTTCAGACCTACACCTTGCTACTGCTCATTCTTCCCATATATCTGATCATACTTTCTCTGTCATCATTTTGACAGCATAAAATTTATTAACATGACTACACTGAGGGGACATCCTTAATAGGAATGAACACCTGATCTTTTTCTTTTTCTTTTTTTCTCTTTTTTTTAATATTTTTTTTTTTTTTAATTAAAAAAAAAATCTGTATACAGTGGTTTATATTTTATTCCACTTCAGGAAATATCCACCCATATTAAAACTGGGAAGGATCATCACATAGCACCAGAATTAGGAAGCAGTAAAATTTCTAAGACTGGAAAAAGCAGCCATAGTAGATCAAAACAAGATCCATGTAACACAGTATCCTGTCTACAACAGTGGCCAAAACCAGAACCCCCAAAGGAATATGAAAATGGGCAAGTCTAGGTGATATTTCCCTCAAGTACTTTCTCAGTCATTAGTGGCTTACCAAGCAGCTCTGTTCAAAACATTTAACATTTTTAATAGAGGATATATCCAAGTTTTCACACAAAAAGTATCCAGTATTTAATGCAATATTTTCCACATTGTTATAAAAAATGTTTTTAATGCAATTCTGATGTAATCTCCTATATTTAATTTTGCTATAAACACAAAAAGAAAAAAGCCAGCAACTCAAGGTAATTTATCTGTAGACTAAAACACTGTTTACTTTAATAAAACATACATATGACGTTTTCTAAATCCCATTACTTATAGATGAGCAAAGCTTTTGTTAGACAAAGATTTGTTAGATTATGAAGGGTGTTTTGAACAGTTCAGAGATATTTCAAAATTAAGTTTTCATATGTTTTGGTATTTACTTTCATAGTGTCTGAAGGTACAAAGGCTTATACCAATTGGAAAGAAAAAAAAAAAAAGAAAAATTATTTCATGAGATTTTAAAGTCCTTTTGTGGGAAGTTAGGTTGGGTTTAGATGTTATTTCTAGTTAGGATTGGTCCAATTTTATTCCCAGTAATCTGTTCTGGTTTTTAATCAGTTTTTAATCTGATTATAAGATACAACTATTATAAGCTACAACTCATGAATTATTTTCTTAGTTGCAAGGACCCATGCTTCACAAAGAAACCAGCTGATGGTCTTTTTTTTTTTTTTTTTTTTCTTTTTGTATTTTATTCACAAACCTCTCTTCCAATTCTAGAAACTTTGTACATAGTCCCCTCAGTTGATGTCTGGACAGCTGTACAAAGACATGCCTCTCACTTATTTCACATTCAGACATTTCGGGGAGGTTTTCTCCCTTCATAAGCTTTACTATTTTAATCTATCTGCAAAAGACAATACAGTTTGAAGAACACCTCCATCTGTATCCACAGCCACCAAGTTAGCTATTGAAGAGGCCCCATCCTCCCTTAATAGGTATGTTCTTGCTAGGGGTATGGAGTAGGTGGCAGACAACAAAACACCAAGAACCAGCTTCATTCTTCAGCAGAAAGAACAAAAAAGGAACTGTTAAAAGTTTTTTTTTTGTTTGTTTGTTTGTTTGGTTGGTTTTTTTGTTTGTTTTTTGTTTTTCACCTTGTCTACAAAACCCTTTTCCCTTCATATTCTCTCACTCCTGGCATAAACTCCCACTTTCGACAAAGAATAGCAGAAGTCTTAGAGGCAATGAATGCCTCTAAGACTTCTTGCCTCTGTGAATGAAGGAGGCCTCTCTATTTCCATCCAGCACATTCTCTGCACTGGTTGAAGAAGGGTTCCCAAACAACAACACGTACGAGTACCTAATTAATAAGCATATCAGAATGCAACTGCATAAAGGCAGAAAGGTGAAAATGGGTGCATAACAGTCTTAACTACTATACTTCCTGAATTTCCATTAGGTTGACTTCACAGTGTCAATGTTCTGTTACAGAAGCTTTCAGGGGGTAGGATGCAAACTGAAAAAAAAAAAAAAAAAACAACCCACAACAGCTGAACTATCCAACAGCAGCACTAGGGCCTCAAGAACTACAGCATAATTACTTGAACCATGTAAGTGGGGAGTGACTGGTGACCCTTTTTCTGTATGCTTGTGTTGTCTCACTGGAGCAGGTACAGAGGTCTGCTGTGGGAGGGGAGTTCAGAAGTATGTGCAAAGTAAAGGAGCTGAGTAAACCCCAGAGCTCCGTATTTCATGCCAGAATTGGTAGCTGAGCTGTAGGTGAAAGGTTTGTTGTCAGGGTATTGCTTGGGCTGCAGGGTGCCAGAGCCAGGGCCCATCCCAATGCCCCGGTCAGAGCCAGGCATCTGAGGGCACTGGGGAAGCTCTAGGCCCAGGCATCAGGCCTCCCTCTGGGAACAGGGCAAGGCCAAGGCCAAGCCGGGACATGGGCCTGTGGGGCTGTGTAGAGCTGGAGACCAGCCTTGCAGTGGTGTCACAGGGGTGGGGACTGATGGCCCTTGGGGGCTGAAATGGGGCCCTGGGCCCTGGGCAGGGTGGGGTGAGCCTCAGGGAGTGGTCAGGGCTGCTGGTGCCCTCATGGACATGACAGTTATTTTGCCTCCTACCCCAGCTGGTAAGCTGGGCAGCTCTTTTTCACTTCACCCACCCCTGGCCCTTCTCATCAAAACCTGCTGGCATTCATCTTCTTCCGTCCCTGCTCTGTTGTGCTACTTTTGTCCTGTTACCTTCTCAACTAACTCCTGTATTTCTTTACCCTGCTTTTCTTGCCTCCTTCTTCCCCATTTTTATCCAGTCATGGTGCTCCTTTCTTTCATTTCCTCTTCTCCCACCCTAGGTCCCTGTAAGCAATGTCAGAGAAAAACCCTGTTGGACTTGCAAGACCAAAACAAGAGCACTGATGATGCATACTCAGCTGTTGGTAATCTGATTTTTTTTTTTTTTTGACCCTTAAACATTTTCCACCAGTTGTACAGACTGACCTGACTAACATCTTAATCCTGTTGCCAGACAGCTCAGTTCACTCATCTCTTACAAATTACTCAAGGCATAGTCACTCCTCTCTCAACTTTCATGGGGAGCCTTGGCCCTCTAAGGCTATGGTCTTGTTAGCAAATGGTAGGACCAAACAGGTATGGAGCTGTGGATCCAGGTAGTTAACACATACAAAGTTTATGCATTTTTGGAGAGTTTACCTCAGACTAGTTCTAGTCCAGGAAGTAAGGAGAGCCCTAAAAAAGCTGGGAAACTCTCCTTCAAGGAGGCACAGGCCCTTCACTTCATCTCTTTTAATTACTGGTGCCACATTTAAACTCTATATCTTCATCCAAGGGGGGGTGGAGGTGGGGGTGGGGAGGGGGGAAGGCTTGGAATGCACTTCAACAGCATCAGAAGAAAGCAAAGAAAGCACTCAATTCCTGAATTCCCCCATTCATATGAGTATTAACAAGCCCCAGATTTAGCCTCAGGTTGAAAAAAAGAGCAGAGAAAACCTGCCATTCTGCCCTTAAGTAACAGAATATTGGGGATGGAAGTGATAATAGAAAGCAGGCAGAGTGGAAAGTAGTTGAAAGCATTTGAGAGAGATCTGTAGGGCTGTGTACTGTGGTGAGAAAGTTCTTCTTTGCCTCCCTGATTCCAGCTTTCACCATATGCTCTTATTTTCTAGACACCTGACTTGAGTCTCTAAGGTTCACTTTGCTGAAGTGGTAAGTGCTCATAACTGCTCCTGAAGGTGAAGGGAGCTCCTCTTTGGAGGTGCAAGCTGCAATGAATGTTTCTTTCCTTACCTTAAGAAACATGGAAAACTTCAGCTAGATTATTCTTATATGCAGTAGCTGTCCATACATTTTTCTTAAAACCAAATATGTGAGAACCAAAATATTTTAGTTTAGATAGTCAGACACAATATCTTAATGGATCTGTATTTATTTATTTATTTTTCTCCTTTCTTAATGTGTCTTCGTGGGCTGAAATCGGCAGCCGGGCTATGTGTTCTTCAACACTGTAATCAGGCAATGTATAACAAATCAGTCTCCTTCTACTACTCTTGTTTTGCTCAGAAAGCCTGGGCTACAGAGGAGGATGGGAATATTAAGATTATGAACTACAGCTGCCTGAGGTAGAATGGTAGTATTTCATTACTGAAGCATTTTAATTGTGAGCCAAAATATTTCAGATTTTGTTTATTTTTAAAGTTAAAATTTTCCACTGTTTAATATCTTTAAATAGTTTTAAGGTTATGCAGTCTGAAAATGGCCCTATATATCTCACACTGGACATCTAAAATTAATGAAGATATTTTTCCTTAGTCTCCCCAACGTACAGTTCCTAGTCTTAACAATAGACATAATAATAGAACTTCACCATTAGGACAAATTTCAAAATGAAATTAATGTTAAAGCATGTGAATACTGGAGTATAAACTCTTTGAAGAACTGTTGTAAAAATAGGAGTGTGCTCAAATAAGATTGCTGGAGAATCATAATTCTGGAATAAAACAGGATTTTGGTTGGATTTTATATAGGCATTTAATTTATTAAATCTTTGTGTTCATATTGCAGACTCATCAGGATTTGGTGAAGCTACTGTAAAAGCATTGCAAATATTGACGTAAATAAAAACATGACTTCTGAAAGTATCGCACAACATCTTTATTCGGGAGTTCTCTTTTTAGTATGCATAAATGACGTTTTCTACATGTTCTTGTACTGAAACATAATTGTTACTCACATACACAGTACTACAGTATTTACTAACAGCAACTGTGACCTTTAGCAAACTGGCCTTCACTGTTTGGTAGTGGTGGGGAGGAAGGAGAAACATTCTTATCAACTACAAATTTCAGCCTCTTTTAGTGATGTTGGGTCAGAAATATTCACATGTTGCTCTTCTTTAGGATGTTAATCTGTCCACACTGAGGCAGTGTCAGATTTGGATGACATAGGAAAACACATTGTGTTCCTATGAGTTCATGGGACATGTCATACCTGCTCATACGCAAGCAATGTAATCCACTCAAGATATCACATCCTGATGACTCAGGAACTTTAATGTTTGGTGATGACATAGCTGTCAGCTTTGGAAATGTCATTGTTTTGTAATAGTAGCGCATGCTTATCTGCTACTATGGAATATTAATGACATGCATTGCTTTATCATAATTACCTTGTGTGTGTCTACAAGGAATCTTTACTGTATATGTTTACAGTACTTGCTCCTTGTCAATTGGAGAAGACACTATGGCTCAGTAGGCTCATGCACAGATTTTATAGGATGTCAGAACAAAATGATTTTTTTATTGAGGAAGGGTCAAACAAGTTGTGCTTTTTGTTGCGTAACACTAAACAATATAAGAAGCACGTTAAAAAAGCTCTGGGCTCTCACTAGAAGGCAAAGGCTAAGAGAAATGATTTAAAGCTACATTATCCTGTTTCTAATTCCTTTTCTTTCTTCCTGCGGAAATGTAATTGCAAGAGGCTGGGAGAAGGGATTGGAGCATTGGCTTCTATGTCAGCCTTGAAGAGAGTCATAAAGTCTCTTTTATGGGCTTCTCTCTAACCTAGTTCTACTTTTCCAAATTAGAGGAGACAATATGACAATCTTAGCTAGCTCTGATCTTACATCTTAATTTGCAAACTCAGCAGCAATATCACTGTCCAACTTTACTGGTTATGAGGAAATATTCCTGAATTTAAACATTTTTCCATTGAACCCCAGTAAAGGTCCTGTTTACAATTGTCTGCACATTGCTTTAAAGACTTCATACCCCCAAATTTAATAGGTTTTGATAATAAATATTGTGGATATCTAATGTCTGCCTTAGTTAAGTTGTCTGTTAGATCCTAGATATAGGAGTCAAGTATGCAGCTGGAAGATTCAAACAATAAATTAATTGTGATACATTTTTTTTTTTTGAATCAAACACAGCAAACATAGACGCTAGTAATATATAATTCTTCTAAGCATTTTAAGATTTCATTTTCTGCGAAGCTGCTGAAGACTGGCTCAGACTGTATACACATTTTGAATAATTTTTAACTAATGTCATTATGAATGAAAAGATCTTACAGTACTCTATATCATCTATTCCTTCACATTTCCTGGTATCACTTAATAAAATACTTGATGCTTCAGCATTCTGCTGCTGCTGTTGATGTACCTTGGTCATGACCTGGAAGGACCACCCACTCCTGTAAAAGAGAAGCTAAATCTGTCTCTATGGTAATTTGATTTTAGACCTCCTTTGAAGAAAAAGGACATGCATCTTTCAGTCAGCTTCAGTCTGGGCTGAGCTACTTCTGTGATGCAGGTTTTGGTCTGCAGAAGCCATTTATAGCTGTGTGCATAAGGCAGAGGGTGTTTTGTGTGTGTAGATGTGGATGAGAAGGAAACTTTTATTGGCACTTTTGCTTCTTTTCTACTTGAAGAAAACCCAAGTATTTTGCTAGCTATATTTGAAAAAATGCCTAAGAAAAAACAAAAGCATTAATTTTAGCCAAATAGAATCTTTAGTTAATGAGAAGTGATCGATTACTTTGAAGGGAAAAAAGGTAATATCCTATGACATATAAATCTAAATATATTGGTTAAAGATCTAAATCATTTTATTTGCCACAAAAGAAGCACTTGTAATTAGGAACCAAAAATGCAGTAAGCCAACGAAGAGAAAATAAATTTATTGAAGTGATTTTGCAAATCACAGTTAATTGAGCCACAAACAAAGCAGCAAATAAAGGAAATAATGTGGTAATTGGAACCCTCATCCCTTATTGGCATACATTATGGGTTGCTATCTTTTAGCAGTATTAAATCATTGCATGCGAGTGTTGCCAAAAAAACTCTTCATTTCCTTTTAGTGACTTCTTACTGCCCTCAGTTGAAGTTTAATAGAAAAGGAAGGACATGATGTAGTTTTAATGACAGGAAACCCATGGCTTCCAAATGAATAAATTCCATCACTGGCTGCCACAAAGTGTGCTAATTATTTCCTTTGATAAATTAAAAGCCGTAAAAGTCCAAAGTATATAGCATGTGGTTTACAGTTATAGTCTGCCTGTCTGCATTATTGAAAGTTCATATAAACCTCATTATTTTAATTTAATAAACATTATAATTATTTTTTACACCAGTAGGCTGTATAGAAAGCATATGTTGAAGACAAGCTTCTCTGACAGAAGGTTAAATAGACGACAAACTGAATAAGCAAGGAACATGATGTGTAATGTTGTGATAGCCCATTTCTTATGATACCTTTCAATGAGCAGATGTTTATTTTTTTATCTTTCAAAAAAAGAAACTAGTGATTACTTTTATCCTGTAAATGAGGATTTCATTCTGCAAAATGGATTTTGATAAACTGTACAGTCCCTTGTGTTTCAGAATAGAGGCTGAAAACTTGGAAAAAAATGTACACAGGAAAAAGGAGATTTTATAATAAATATTGCAAGCCAAAAAATATATATCTATATACCTATATATCTATATCTGAAGAAATGAAACAGATATCCAAGTGAAGTTCTAATAACCAGAGTGTTTGTTTGTTTATTTATTTTTTATCTCCCCCCAACCAAAGATGAGGTCCTGAATGATGATTATACTAATGAAGATCAGGCTGGCTCAGTACCTATGGATGAAGCCCTAAGCTTACTACAAAAAAAAACAACTGAACAATGAGAAGCAAAAACTGTTTATGGGTTATGAAAGTTCATTGTGGATTATTATTCTATAAAGTTTTAAAAGGCAAATACTTTCAGCTTAGCAGGACAAATCTAGTGAAAGAACTCTGTTCCACTGCCAAATCTTTTGCTATGTCCTGATCTAGTGCACCTGACTTCAAATGTAAACTGTTTCAAACCTACTTCTTAGAAAGAAAGAAAGAAAGCAAGAAGGGAAGGGAAGGGAAGGGAAGGGAAGGGAAGGGAAGGGAAGGGAAAGGAAGGGAAGGGAAGGGAAGGGAAGGGAAGGGAAAGGAAGGGAAGGGAAGGGAAGGGAAGGGAAGGGAAGGGAAGGGAAGGGAAGGGAAGGGAAGGGAAGGGAAGGGAAGGGAAGGGAAGGGAAGGGAAGGGAAGGGAAAGGAAAGGAAAGGAAAGGAAAGGAAAGGAAAGGAAAGGAAAGGAAAGGAAAGGAAAGGAAAGGAAAGGAAAGGAAAGGAAAGGAAAGGAAAGGAAAGGAAAGGAAAGGAAAGGAAAGGAAAGGAAAGGAAAGGAAAGGAAAGGAAAGGAAAGGAAAGGAAAGGAGAAAAAAAAAAGAATGAGAAAAAAACAAAAACAAACAGAAAAAAAATAAAAAGAAATTAGCTAGGCTACATGGCTAATTTTGCTAAATGTACTCATTCAGTAATGAGAATAGGAGTTTCTGGAGACATGAGAGAGGAATGGCATGCCAGAATAGTATCACACAGCAGATATCTGGAACCAGCAGGAAGATGAACAGAACTAGGTCTGGCAGGACCAGAAAAAGGCTGAGGACAGGCAAACCATTTTGTCCTCTTTAATTCAAAATGCATGTTTTAAAAAGCAATCACAGATACTGACTAAAATTACACAAATTGGAACATAGGTCGGTGTAGTGTTTTTCCACTGGCAAAATGTGTTGCAGAGGTGGGTAGGCACAAAGATTTGTGTCTTACTGACTGAGAAACTGCAGCTCCCAAATGACTAGATCAAAGTGTCTCCTCAAATGGATAATGCTACAGCTCAGATTGGGGAGCTTTTTTGTGCTGCTTACTGGACTGTGTTGTCTCCCTAGCACAAATCAAACCCCGTTAAGCAGTACTGGCATCTTAGTTGGTCTGGCTTGCTTCTGCTGGAGAGTAGCTTTCCTGCAAATATGCAAGGAATATTGTGACCACTTGCTATGTATATCTGTGAATAATTAATTTAGTAGTTTAGTGAAAATTTAAGGATATATTTCCCTTGTTCTTAGAAGTATATGCTGGGACTTTATGAAGAAAATTCAGACGTGTGTGCTTAGAGGCCTGGTCAGTGGAATTGTATCTGGTTGCAATAGTGCTGATGTGGTGCTGTAATGACTTGAAGTATCAGCTGGAATTTCTAATTTTTTTTTAAAGTGACTAACATTACACCATGTTACAGGGAAATGTCCTATTCCCTAGAAAACAAAACAAAATAAAACAAACCCAACAAAACAAAGAAAAATACCCCCCCCCCAAAAAAAAAAACAAAAACAAAAAAAAAAACAAAACAAAACAAAAAAAAACAACAAAACTTTATGAGAAAGTGACTACAACAAATTATGAGAGAACTGGAATGTAAACATTTCTCTTCTATGAGCTGCTTTACCAGCTCTTTTCTATAATTCCTTTTTTATGTGGTAACAAGAGAAAGGATTTTGAGGGAAATTGATAGGGTAAGAAGTTTCCTGAATCCTTTTTGCTGAAAGGGAGTTTGAAAGAGACCTGGGGGAGATGTTTAATATTCTTGCAGATGTAATTGGTGTTGCAAGGAGGGTGAATTCTTCCACATTGCAACATACTGCAGCCTCAGGATTACTGAAACATAGAACTATACTTCCTAGTTGAAGCATATCTAGTTGCAAAGTCAATTGTAAATGCCAAATCTTTAGTAACACTTGCAAAAATATCACCACAGAAAGGTATGCTCCATTTACACTACTCCTCTTTATTACTAAACCTATGAAAAAGAGAATAAAGGACAATAAATGGCTCCAGATCTTAGTGTTAAAAAAAAAAAAAAAGACCCATTACAGGACTGTTTTGCCTGTTATATGGAATCTGGGAGACACAGACATTTCTTAATTTATCTTTTTTCATCCTTTTTTTCATCCTTTTTTTTATTTTTTTATTTTTTTAGTAGTGAGAGCAAGACAAGATTACTGCTTATTTAGAGATTATTTACCTCATTGATTTTTCCTTCTGTCCTTATAACAAATCTGCTTGTAAACTGACAATGATTTGAATAAAAGCTAACTATGCTTTAACTATGCTTATTCTGATAGTATTTTACTTGGAATAACATATATATTATATAACTATTTTATTATATAATATATATATTTAATTAACACTGTTTTGAAGCTAGCCACAGAGACCTTAATATTTTTATATTAAGAGTTTTCTAGAGTTTTATATTAAGAGTTTTCTATGAAATCCTACTCCAACACCTGATTAATGTTAACAGCATGGAGCAGAAATATTTTTAAACTTCATTCTCTCTTCACTATTTCTTTTCACAGCCATTCTTTAGTGTCTCAAATTTTATAGACATTTATTATTCATTTTCATTTCTATTATATATAGAGAGTGCTGTGTGAACAGACAGCATTCACACCACTTTCAGAAAAAGTGTTGTCTTTAAGTTGTATTCCCTTAGCATGTTGAATTTTAAGACAAATCTAGACTTCTTTCACAGTCTTATAGTTCAGAGTCAACCACAGCAGACATGATATTTAAGGAGCAGATAGAAGGGAGACGATGGGGTTGCTGTGAAAATCCTTCTCTCTTACCACTTGCCAGAGGTTAAGTAAAGCCCTAAGGGAGCTGGACAGGAGTATCATCAAATGGATAGTCTGTCACTTGCTTGCTTTACACTCAAAATCAAACAGGAGTTACCTCTTAGTGAAAAGTTATTTCACTTGACTACCAGAAACAGAAGGAGAAGGAGCAGTGGTTTTTTTCCATACCTGCAGGAAGTCAGTGTAAGTGATGGTGATGAAATTCTCTCCTTTATTTTCCTAGGCTGTTTACAGCTCATGTAGTACAATACCACAGTATGTGTGAATGAAGATATGACACAAGATCTCTCTGATGTTTTGGGGTAGTTTGAATGTTCAAATGTTTTCTTTTGTTTAGTCACAAGAAAAGTTCTTGATTTTATGGCTATAAATCAAGCACTCTTCCATACTCTAAACATGTCACTGGCATTCCATGCAGAGTAAGTCAGGGCTTCTTAATTTCAGGTTAGGAGGAAGCAGCAATTTTCTTTTCCTGGACAGTAGGACTACTTCAGCCTTAACCAGAGGAGAACAGAGTAGTGAGGCAGTGAGATTCTGGTGTGTTTTGTGACACAGGCCCACCTTCAAATTGCAGTGTATATTTACACTGTTTTAAACTCATACCGTATATCTTATCTTTTGGTGATCTCTTACTTTGAGGAAAGAGAGGTTAATCTTTAACAGAGATCATGTTATTCCTGCTTCTTAACAACAGTGATCAGCTTGGTATCTTGATTACCATGGACATCTTTTGAATAATCTGAGTTTGATTTATCTAAATCCCGAATGTATCAGTAGTGAGGTTGTGTTAGGACAGGAGCTTCAGGGTTGTCCAGGCTTCAAGTTAAAGAGAACTGAGATTTAGGACTTGCCTGCTCATCTAGCCAAGCCATATCATACAGTGGGGCAGCACATTTCTGGAAAGCTGCTCAAGTATGTCTCCTCCCTCAGTTTTCTTAAGAAGGTAGCACATGGGGCTCAGTCCTAGGAAATCTTCTGTGTGCAGCTCCTAAAGACTAGCCAGCTTTATACAGGGTTTTTCTTGGATTCTTTACCAGCTTTTCCTGAGAATTTGCTTAGCAGTTTACTTCTGAGGAAAATCTAATCTGCCATCTGACTTGGGTCTGTGCAAAATGGCTGAGGCTCAGGAAGAGGGGGTTATTTTTAACTTGGTCTTTGAGTATTATTGCTGAATGAAAGAATAGGATGTATAGTTAGACACTATTTTCTCATTTCCAGATGCCACAGCCAACAAAGGTCGGTGTAGAAATGTAGTAGTAATTACCACTAGAAAAAAAAAAAAAAAAAAAAGGTTTGATGGCTGTGTTTGTCAAAACATGGAGTTTCTTATAGCCACAGAAGTTTTGTCTATTATTATCTGTTTTCTGTCCTTATCAAGTGAGTGAGCTACAATAATACTATGATATAATGTTTCTATTTCCATAAGCTGAAAGAAAAGCAAGAGGGTTAAATATCAAGTGTTTTGCTTAAAGCTCTAATTTGAAATCCCATCAGGGTCACTTGTTTACTAGCACTAATAGTTAACTAGTGCACAGCCTTTAAATTACTGCTTATTACAGCTCTGCTGTTCACACCACTCTGCTTAAGGACCTGTCAGCATTTCCAGTGAAAAATTCTTTTTTTTCAGAGGCTTGTGACTTTGTCCTGAATATTTTCTCTGAAACTTGCTAAATGTCATCTCAGGCTAGAAACAGATCATTTTCTTTATAGCAGACTTCTCTACTTGGGGAATAAATCAGCTTTTAAATGATTTTGAACATAAGAAGTGTTCAAAAAAGTGCTGACTGAAGTGTTTCCCCATGTCCATAGCCTAATGCATTTAAAATAATGGAAATTAGAAGGATTCTGGGGCTGTGGGCTAAGCAGAAATATAGTGAAAAGAATGAGTGCAAAAGTTCTTCAGTGATTTTACAGTGATATAATTTTACAGCGAGTTCCATCTTGGAGGTTGTCAGGTTGTAAACTTCTAGCTTTTGCAAAATATCACAGAGGCTTTGACTGCTAAAACTCCAGTTTGCTTCAGTACTTTGATACTTCAAGTTACTCTCTTGTTTGACATTTTTATTCCCACCTATTAGATCTAACTACATTTGATCTGAGGTGACTTGGGTTTGATTCCTGGCTGCGCCTAGATCTTTTTTGTAGCTTCTGACATGTTATGGAGACAAACCTGTGTCTCATTGCCCCTTCAGAAATACCCACACACATACCCTGTAACCCCTACTGCCTAGTAAGTTAGTAAGGAGGCAGGTACTACTTCAAGACCTCAGGCTTCAGTGTAATAAGTCGCACTCAGAATTCTCAATCTGAAGTGCTACTTAGGGGGAATTTTCTCTTGCCTTTCAAAGAACGTTTTTTTATTCCTTCCCTTGCTACTGATCATTAATCAATAAATGTACTTTTATTTATTTATTTATAGTTTTAAAATTGAACAACATGTGTACCTGGACTCAACATTTTAAATGTTGCTAAATTTCACTGATTTTTTTTTTCAGTTTGATTTAGCTGAATTCATCACAAATCAAATTTGTGTCTTTGTTGGCAGGTGTTACACTGTACTAAAAGTGGGCAGATAGATTCAAGGTTTCAAAAATAAGTATTGCTGTGATAAAACTGATGTTTCCAAAACTGACGCATTGTGCTCAAGCACATGTACAAAGAATGCTGTTTTGGAGAAAAAAAAATAATAAAAAAATATATATAAAAAAATCTGTTAAATCTGTAAATCTACCTGTCAGGAAATAGCTAAGTATGCAACCCCTAAGGGTAACTTCACCTCCATAGTTTGGGATGCAAGTAAGTATCATTTTATCTAAGCATTTCACAAAAGATTTAAACAAGTTACTGGAGTAATTATTTAAGCAACTGCAGCAAGTAATCACTAAGAAAGTTGGGGGAAATTATAGTGTGAAGCAAGGCTTAAGGGAAAGCAAATATGACTGTTTTAAAAACAGCTTCCATACCTAATAGGAATTGATAGATATGCTAGTGAAGGCAAGGTCAGATTCAAATTGGGAGAGTAAGAAAAGACTGAGCTGGCATGGCAGGCTTCCATTTTGTCCATCACCCTGAATATATGTGTTTTGTTTTGTTATTAGGGCCATTGCAGGAACAGGAAGGGAAATGTGCAGATTTCAAGAGAGATTTATTATTTTTTATGCAATAAGATATGCAAGAAATAGTAAGTGGGAAATACACAATGTTTTTTCCAAGTTATCCATACAGTCTTTCAAGAGAGACACTCCACACTTGCAGTAAATTATAGTTTTAATGAATGAAGCTTATTGTGGATCAAATGTGCAGTTATTAAAGCTGAAAATTTGAATATAAATGGATTGCAGTGATGTTGCAGTAATAGCTTAAAAGGAGAGGGTGAATGAGCATTTTAAGTTAAAGATGCTCTGAAGTGCCAGATCTATGGGAGGTGAAGAACTCTATCGTTCACCCACAGTATAAACCAGGATTACAGGAATATTATTATTTTAACCCCTTGGCTGCTCCATGAACATCTGTGTAGAATTCATCCACTGCCTTCTGAACACATCACGCACACTCATGTCTCCACAGATCTGAGTGCAATGCTAACAACATTGATTCATTGTTGTGGTGATTATACTCAATGCAGAAAAAAATTAACCTTGAAAAACAGTAAATTTACTTTCCTTCAAAATCTTTGTACCACATACAGATGTTAATTATTTCCTATACTATTTCTGTCGGTTAGGTGAAGGATCCATGTGTGCCTTCCATGACCCCAGCTAGGTAGTTAGCTGCAACAGAGAAACAGGACTTCAGAGGGAGTTGCTAACCTTCACTGAATAGCCTGTCAGCTAGAGAATGATACAAAGCACCTTCAAAAGGTCCCCTAAGTAATGAGCACTAAGGAGGGTTATAATGGGCCCATCATTAGCTTCAGCTAATATTCTGACCTAATGCCCACATATACTACAGGTGTCATGCAGGGCCACCATAGGATTAATCTCCAGGATGTTTTGTGGTTATATGATGACAACACTTTTCTTCAGCATATTCCCAGCTTGTAAGCCTTTATATGCATTTTATATAATGCACGTACATTACAACTTCTTGCTTATATTTTTTATTTCTTTTTTCATCCTCAGTTACCTATGGTGACCAATGAGTCAAGTACATACCCATACAAAAGAGAAAAATAAGTGGCAAGGCACTAAAAGCTAACAAGGATGTAACAAAATACAAATACACCAGGGAAACTGGTCTTTCCTCCTCTTGCTGTGTGTTTTTTCCTTCCACTGATTTAATCTTGGTACTGCTTACAACTGTGAAAAGGATCAAAACTCGTGCCCTTCACTTCTGTGTAGGCTTTTATAGATATTCTGTAAACTCATCCCCTGCCTTCTGTGACGATCTTTCTTTTATTATAAATAGTTTATTTTGGTCTTTCCATCAGTGTATCTGTTTTCAACTTTATCAAACTTATTCACTTATTCACTCAAGATGTTGGTCATTCTTGCCTTTGTTCTTGATGGTTAAGGATTCTAACCATTACAGTTGTTAAAGACTCACCTTCTCAGATTTTATATCTTTCCTTGCTTTCTTGTTAGTTGTTTCTTTTTATCACTTCCTAAAGAACAGCAGTCACTTTGTAAGCTGAAACGAGTGAATGCTAATATTATTCATTATTCTCAGCCATATTTAGGAAAAAAAAAAATCATATGATTCCAGTTGCCTGCACTCCTCTCCACATGGTGTAGACAGTTATATATTATTAACCTATGCAGTCAAGCTGCTGAGCGAATTTCATGTGACTATAATCTGGCAGTCATATTGTAGAATGCATCAATTATAAAAAGACAATTCAAACACCTTTTGCAAGTAATACCAAATACACATCAGAGTTTTATGATCAGCTCATTTAGTAACAGGATATTTAATATAATAAGGAGGCAATCTTTAACTGATAAGTATCTGCTTTTGATTTTTTTTACACACATACATAACACACCCCAGTAAGATTTTGTATTCTCATATCACTTATATTAAAAACACGCACACCCAAAATGCTGGGTATTTAAACTTACTCCGCCCCCCCCCCCCCCCCAACAAAAAACACACACAGAAAAACTACCAAAGAATATGAGCTCATGTTCCAACATCAGTTTATTGAAGCAAAAACTTCTAAACTTTTTTTTTTTTTTTTAAATAAATGACACAAACTGGGCTACAGTTTCAATTTATCTTTTAAAATGAAAGCTTAATGTCAAATTATCTACATTTTCATGTAGACTATTTTTCTTTAAATTAAATAACTGTAGATGAACACAGGGTACATTTTGTTTTCCTGCAGGAATTTATCAAGAGACAAGAATGTAATTCATGGGGAAACACTAGATGTCAGTTTAAAATTAGGATTACCAAAGTTTACTGCATTTTTGAATACCTTTACAATTAACATTTAGGTTAGCTCCATGTTTGATGCTGGAATACTTGCTAAAAGTAGATTCTAAATAGCCCTGCCAATTTAGATTATTAACTTATTAAAGGCCCTATTATTCTGAGAAGCTGAATAATGTTAAACTCTAAAAGACCATTGCAAATAATTTCATTCATTGAGAGATGGCACTTACCAGAGAAGAGAAAAGAAAGTATTTTGGATGACATTTAACTTGACTTCATTTGGGCACAAGACCTTGAAATTCTCATAGCTTACTGAGTACAAATTAACGTTTTGTTAATGTTTTCTTTTTTTTTTCTTTTTTTCCTTCATTTTTTTTTCCTTTCTTAATTGAGTTATTTTCAGAGACATTCAAGCACTCTCAGTGCAGTCTTTTTTCTTTAAAAAAATAATCAAAAGAATGAAAACTTTTCTTGAGACCAAGCTATTCAGCGCTTAAAATGATAAAATCTGGTCAATCCATGTTTGTTGTTTCTTTCTCTATAGCCACTAAAAATAAATCCTTCAGGAGAACATTTCTTTAGGTCACTTTTTCATTATTTCCAGAGGCAAAAGCTGGCAAGGCAATTTATAATTCAATTTTTGCTAAATCCACAACACCTAATATATATGTCAGGCATTTCAACGGCAGGGTACTTTGGGGATAGGTGATAAATTGTACTGATTATAAGTGCAAGCTGTTCTTCCAAAACATCATATCAAAAAGAAGGCAAGTATTATTAGGAGAATGTAATGTATCTTTAGAATGTCCAGAAACATAAGAGATAATCACTTCATGTAAATATATTCTCCCTTGAGTTTTACAGCTAAATATTAAGGTCTTACCATGTTTTTGATATCACTCATCTGGAGGGAGGGACCATCATGGGTTGGTAGTCTTTCAGCAGCCGCATAGCTCTTAGGCCTGCAATAATTCATTTCTCCCAAAAAGGGCTTACTATGAAACCTGAAACATGGTCATAATAATTTTCTGACTATGTTGGGGTATGTGAAAAGTATAAATATTATTTTATCATATAATCTCCCCTGATCTTTTAAACATCCTTTCAATGTTTCCATGTATTTTCCTGTGAGATACACATGAGATAACTGTTTATCGATACCACTGAGCAATAACAAAAAGCTCTTCAAATTCAGCTTGAATGTCAACCTAATGTGAATCCATGGAAAAAGACAATGTGTCCTGGGATCTTTACTCTTAGTTTCTGCTTTTTTAAAAGCAATACTTCATGGAAAAAAATATATTAATCTCACAAAGATGAGATTGATATATCAAGTCTAAACAGTGAGAACCAAAAAGTAGTTAAATGAAATTGGATAGTTGAGGTTAGCCAGCACAATGCAAACCTTTTCACCTCTATGTTGTTGGTCTGAATTTAGCTTGGCTGGTTTTGACTTAGCTGCTCTGCAGATGCTCCTTGTTTGTCTTGCCAACCATAATCTGTATCCTGCTCAGACTCTCTGAGGAGCTGACTGTTTTTGTGTTCATGGTATTGATTTAGGACCCATCCTATTCTATCATCCTGTTTTAGGCATATTTCCTTCTCTTCAGCATCTCAGGAAATTATTTCCTTGCTTTAAGAGTGGGCAACCTTTATTAATTTTTCTAAAAGACCTAAAATTAATATTAAAGGCAAGAAAAGCAAATAAAAACAAATTATATATCTAATATTAGGTAAAGTCTCAGTAATAAAAGCAATAAGGCTTAAAGTAGGAAAAGATGGTTCAAACAACTGTTTTGTCCAGCTTCTATTGGTTACTTTTATTTCTCATTTACTTCTAAACTGTGTCCTATGCCTTTTTAAAAGTTTTCCTGGTAATATCTGAAATACACTCAAGTCAGTATTCCAGGTAGTAAAAATGCTTCCTGTCAAATGCTTTTCAATCATATTTTTCTACTAGAATCTTGATTTTGCTTTGCATCCACAATTTAATCAATTCTTTGTAGAGGAAGGAGAATTTCCACTGTAAAACAGAAGTTCCCTCTCAGTTGCTACCAGGTCAGAAAAAAAATAAAAATAAATCAATAGGTTGTTAACTTTCTCAACAGCATGTTTCAAAATTTTGAAAACATCAATCTTCTTTCATATTTTTAATGAAAACATTTTGTACATTTTAGTATTACCTGACTCCATCAGCCTGCTTTTAAACTGAGCCTTGCATAAAACAATACTGCAGTAAAAATGAGGACTGAAAGTGAATGAAGGAAAAAAACACTACTCTCCTTCTGAAAGAGACTTTCAGACCAGCAGCTTAAGGGAAATGAATGCAGAGAAGATATTTTTCCCTCTTTTGCAGCAATAACTACCCCCACCTGATAAATACTCCCCCTCCCAAACCCACCTGCCAACTCTTAGTTTTGTCTTTTTTGTAGCACCTAAACTCATTTAATGAAGAAGATGAACAAAAGTGGAAAACAAATGATTACTCGTGAGCCAGACCAGCTTAGTGTGCACACTTGTCTGAAAGACTGATGAGATAATACCTGCAAAAGAATGGTCTGCTCTGACAGGAAAAGGAGAACCAATGTATCCAGAACACCCAATAGCTCATCTGGCAGTAAACGAGGGGTCAAAATGTCAATCTTCCAGTCCTGCCCCTTGTGGTGTTAGAAATCTATTAAAGTACTAACATCTATTCAATCGCATTTTAGGCATTTTACTAACATGGATGGAAAATTAAAAATAGATGGAGGTACAGAAAACAAACAGGCATTCTCAAAGGAAAAATGAAACAAAGTTGGTGAAAGTTGGAAAAATGCACTAGAAAAAAAAGTCAGTGAGAAATATAGAAACTAACATAAGGCAGGGAGAGGTGCTTGAAGATAGATGAAGAAATAGCAAAAAAAAAAAAAATAAAACAAGGAAGAATCACGAAGGTGTTTATTGTCTTATTTTAGTCTTTCCCTTGGAGATTGAAAAATAATTTCTTAAAAAATGTGGTAAGTGTGGCTGAGAATTGCCTGCTTGTGATTGATGATACCGGGCAGGCATGGTTTCTGTTTGGCTACAATTCTTGGGCACAGAAGAACACTGTATTATAATACCCTGCTAGATAAAGACACGCTGAAATTCGTAAGGCTGTTAGTTGAACCTAATCTCACGCTGGCAAAAGCTGTTACTACAGCAAGCCAGATTGAATCAGCTATTAATAATGCAAAGATGTCATTGCTTCCCAAAAGAGATTCTTAGCACAGCTTGTAGAAGAGATTAATAATATTCATGTTATTAGAAGCAGACCTAAACAGAGACATTGTCTACTGTGTGAGTAGAAAGGCTTTTCTATTACCTAAATGGCTTTTGAAAGACTAAAGAAAGGATCCAGGCTGTAGGAGTTAAATTACCTCATATTTTCCTCTCAATTTTCCATTAAAATTTAAAATTTGGGTTTTCATTTAGATAAAATTCTTATGGATACATCTTGGCTTTGAACAACATAGTGGAGAAGCAGGTAATTTTTTTAGAGTGAATGTTTACTTTAGGACATATTTGCTTATGCCCTGATGACACATTAATGGGCTTGTTAGAGACCCTATGACTTTAATGGGACAGGATTGAGGCTGGTGTGTAAATATCGTCAAGCCAGGGTAAAAAGCATAGTTTTCAACCTTCTGAAATAAGAGAAGACTTTTGGTGCAGATATCAACGTTATGACATTGTTCCTTCTTATCTTCCTAGATTTTCTTTGTTTATTTATTTTCAGGGCTTATTACTTAACCTGTGGATTTTGGAGACAGTATCTTACACTTTCTACTCTTAGAGTGAATTTCTGCATGAAAAATTTGAACCACTGTCATAGTGTTTCTAAGTGGAAAGGGTTGAGGAAGATAGGAAGACTGCATGTTTTTATGAGTGTGATGGACCTTGAGGCCAGGAAAAGGCCTCAATACCTCAAACTTGGTATTGAGATATAATCAACTATTTTCAAAATAAATGTAAATATAGCCCCTTCTTAATGTGATAATTATTAAGCAGAGTCTTAAAACTGTTGTTAGCCCTTTATGAATGAGATTAAGAAAGGCAATTTGAGTCCTCACACAAGGGCTTTTCACACAGGGCCCAAACTTGAGGCAGTCCCCTACTTACAAGTGTCTGTCTCTGTGCTTAAGAGTAACTTAAAAAAAAATAAAAAATAGTCCTTTTCCCTCCTCTTCATAAAGATGAATAGAACATAGCTATGACTTTCTAAAGACTTTACAGAAATATCCTGTTGGGCGCATTGTTTCTTTAAGAGGTGCTGATATAACATAAGAAACACAATTTGCTTTTTAGTTAGTTCAAAGGTTTCTGTGATAGGTATTCCTCCTGGTTCTCCTCCTGCTACTGGATGTTGAGGAAAAAATAGGCACATGTCCATTTGCATACAGAACAGCAGGTAGTTCCCTATAAGACGCTTCCACTGCTTTGTTACAAAAAACGTTTATTTAGAGTTGAGTTTTTTGTAAGAAACATTTCAGAGATGGCTGCCACTGAAGGGGTGCAATCACAAAAAGATAACAGGACAGCAATTTTATAATGCTGAGGGAATTTTAGTGAAGTTAAATAAATAGAGTTCTTGGGCAAATGGAAGTCAAACTTTCAATTATTCTAAAATAGATTCTGGCTCATTCAATCTAGCTGACACTTTGATGTGTTTAAATCTTTGCAGACACTATGTAAGAACTGAAACAAGGCCAACTACACCCCCTCTGCTCTTGCAAATGTAGAAGCAGAGATATCTAAACAGTAAGAGGACCAGCTCTTTCAAGAAGGAAATTTGTAAAGATAACATGAACAGTGGCTGTCATTAAAAGTCAAATGACTACTTTTAGATGTTGTTGGTGAGGGTTATCAGAAGGCAAATATGGCACATTAGATTATGCAACCTCATTCCAGGGTTTTGCTGTGTTTTCCTGTCTTAAGAAGAGCACCTTGTGCTTCTTGATAAAACAAAGACCTGATTCAGCACAAAAAAAAAAAAAAAAAAAAAAAAAGAGAGAGAGAGAGAGAGAGAGAAAGGCAACACCCATAGTAATAAAGTAACCTGTATTTGTTTTACTGTATTTCAACAGCAATTCCATTATCAGAGGTAACTTCTAAAGCATAAACATTTCTCATTCCTACAGCTAATATCTTAAAACTGAACATCCATAGCAGTACTTTTACAATAATCAATATAAATCATTTATGCATCATGGTATTTACAAGATACAAAAACAAAAATTGTGCTCTCAACAACTTTTTTTTTCCTGAACTGGACACAGAAAACCCAGGAAACATGAGGAAACCCAAAGATAGTGTAATTCTAGCACTTGGTTTAAATTAAAAACTTTTTTAGACCTTATGCCACATGGTACTTTAATATATTATCAGAATAGAGGAACTGAGTAGAAATTTTACTCCAGCTTGGTAGTCCGATATTCAAGGCAGTACAGTGAAGAGGAGACCAAACAAAAAATAAATAGGTGGGCTTTGAAGTTCAGGTGAGATTTCTTCAGTAAAATCAGAATGATGATAATTCATAGCATAGGATTCCAGAAACTGACATAATGTTCCGTAAGGACAATTAACCCTTTATTTTGTTTCATAACAGTATTATTCTGAGTGTATAAAACATCAGGAAGAGCTGCTTGCTACATTTAAAAGGACATCAAGTAATGAAAAATTAAGTCTTTCCTGAAGAAAATGAAATGTTAGCTGTTTGTCAAATGAAGGTACTATATGTATCTTGCAGGTTTTTTGTTTTTGTTTTGTTTTGTTTTTTTTTCCACTTTGCATTTCCACACAGCCTGTAATGTTCTGCATTATTGTCCTAAGCAGAATTTCCTGATTGCAAATAAAGAGATAATAACAAAATCTGTGATTCACCAAGGGCTGGTGAATAGCATGAAATTTTAACTCATTCTATAAATATACCATTAAATGATAAAGGATTCTAGCCAAATAAAGTTCTGTCTGATGGATTTCCAAGTAGATAGAAAGGTGGATCAGCAGAAAAAAGTTGTTATCTGAAAAAGGATTGACTTCCAAGGTTGCCTGTGAAATAGCTTTAGCCATGAAATATGTGCTAGAACAAGAAAGAAAAACCACGAGATGACAAAAAGGGATGGATAAAGTGTGTGACACAACAAAACAAAAAGCTTTCCTTAAAACTCCATTGTCATAACATATTCTTCCACTGAGTCCGTGAACAAAACACTTCACAGGAAGTGCAATGCAAGAGCAGGAGGTCGGCAAAAGTTGTAGATGTGGAAGTAAATGCAGCTGCTGTAGATAGAAAATGAGAGGTTCTGAATGGGATATACAGCAAAGAGCTGTGCATAGGAGCAGCACTGGATAGCGTGCTGAGCATAGGAGAGGAAAGAAGATGGGAATGAGCAATTTTGGGACTAAGCTGAGCTGGGTATAATTGAATTCTAGGAAACTAACTACTTTAAGAAAAAAATGATGTCACTCTTTTTACATTGCAAAAATGTAGTCTAGCATACCCTGGTGATGGGGAGTACAGATATAGTGATAGGGCCAGGAGAGCTATGCTTGAGGTTAACTGAATGCCTAACATGTGTGTCCAAGTGGGAGGAAGCTGTAGTGAGACAAGAAATGAGAGAAATAATTCATTTAGTGTCTGGCATGATGATTGTAAATTTCTTTAAAGATGATTTCTGTATATTGTGTAGGTTTGTGTGCTTTCGTGTCTTTCTTTATTGCTGCTACAAAGAAGTACATCTCTTTGCTAGGACTAAATTATGATCACTTCAGTTTTGTGACTATTAATCAAGGGAAGGCATTTGCAAGCCTTTCCCAGCCACATATCCTTTGAGGGTTTTGAAAGCTATAGAATGCAGTTTGTTATCTGTCATTACAAGGCTGTGCCAAGTTCCATGATGCAGTGAAAGCTCAGTCATATGCTGCAGCTGACACTTTCCCACTGACCTCAGCTTGTTACACTGCATAAACAGAAGCTATTACAAGTCTATATGGTTCTTGGAGCAGTGTTATGCTGAAAGCTGAAAGCGGCACAAGAAAGTTTTTCACATTTGTGCAAGGTTCAAAGCGAACAATGTGCTTTTTTGGTCACATAAACAGATGAGACTGTCATATCCTCAGTTCACCTCATAAATAAACACCAGGCGTAGAGGATTGCTGTATAAGGCTGCAGTTCAAAAGGACTGAAATCTGACAGCAGACACTGCCTCTCCTCGACAAGCACACCTTTAACCATGCTTACTCGTTGGTACGTTTTGCTTTGATATGTGTCCATCTGCTCGGTGAATCAGCACCCAGACTTTCAGCCAAAAGCTCACAAGGGGAAGTTACTGAGGCAAAGGACAAGGAAATAATCATTTTGCATGACCTGGCAGCAACATGGCAGGTTCTGAGAGAAGATGCAGACCTAGGAGCAGGCAATGGGGGTGGAGGCCTGTCACAAAGCTTGCCTGGGTTGGTGGCAGAAGTCAGGGAAGGAGATTGAAAGGAACAGGTTGCAGGCTCCAGGGAGCCACCAGAGATCTGGAGGTGGCAGTGAGCAAGGGGTTTGTTTTGTTTCCCACTCCATCTTGGCAGTAAATGAGAAGGACTGGAGAAATAAAGCTGGGATTTATTGGGAGGGAGCAGATTTACTAGGAACTCATGGGCAGGGGCACACTAACCTTCTGCTCCTTCTTTGAGCTGATCTGATCTTGGAGTCCATGGCTCCTCTCCTCCCTGCCTGTTCACTCAGGATCTACAAAATAGATGGTGGGGCCATTGCACCCTTTGCTTCAGTTCCTCCTTGCCCCCCTATGATCTGCCAATGTAAACAACTGCTTACTTTTACCTAAACCAAAAACCAGGTCTGCCTCTAATCATGTTGGGTGACTGCTGACACGTGTAGAGTTTGATATTTTGATAATATTATATGTCCATGATAATACTTCATTACAGTTATGTCCTTGGCTATAATTCTTTCAACACAGTCACTTTTGTACAGCCCTTTGAGTTACAGGAAAGCTTTGTAATGCCAAGCTTTGCAGTGATGGTCACATTACAATTCAGAAGATTTGGAATTAATTGCTATTTGATATACTTCCGAGAAAGAGCTAGCAATACATTTATTTCTCTTGCATTTTCTTCTAGAGGAAATTGTGTGTGTGTTTCAGGGAAGTAGAGAAGACTTTATTTTTATTTATTTATTTATTTTTTCCTGCTCAGCTTTACTTGTAATGTGAAGCCATTACTGGATTGTTGTCTTATAATATTCTACTCCATTTTACAGACTTTCAGTTATTTTCCTAATCACTTGCCTAGCTAGAGAGGAGATCGTTAGACATTTACTTGAAGATTACTGTTCTGATCAACAGGCTGTGTTATGAATATTTAGGGTTTATTCTCTGTGTATGAAAAAATGGATGATAGATTGTGATTTTAGCTTAATTTCTGCAAAATAAACTGTCTTGTGATTTGAATAGCAGGATTTTGTTCTTACTGAATGATCAAAACAGGTATCTAACCATATCTTCTGCAAAATGTAAATGTTCTGCCTGTATCCTGTCTACAGATTGTGAATTCACAAAAGCTCCAGAGAAGATGCAATACAATATTTTATGGTCTTCTAAAATGAAAGTTTAGATCTAGTTTGAAAATCCATTTTGTGAACTACAACATCATTAAGAATATTTCCAGGATTTTTGAAGTAACATTTTCCTTAGGATTAATCAAACTATTTTATTTGTTACATGAAATTTCATTGTAATATGATATGCATTGTGATGATGCAGACTGATTTTTAATAATCATATAAAGTAAATTTAAGGTGGCTTTAGAAATTAAGCATTCTTACACTTGAAAATATTTCTAGAATTTCTGAAAGCAGGATATTAATAATATTAGCAAAGTTGCCCAATATTTTCTAGAAGTTTCTGAGCAAACTCTGCCTTTCTTGTGAATCCTAAACATAGCAAACTACACCATTAAAAAAATATTTCTATTCTTCAAAGAAGGTAGGGACTTAGTGTTTTTTTTGAAGATCCAAGGTGTAGTCTAGAACACAGTTTCTAAAGATGCATCTAATTTCTAGGAAGAAGAAGAAAAGGAAAAAGAAAAAGAAATAGAAAAATAAGAAAATGAAAAGGGAAAAGAAGACAAAGAAGAAAAAGATAGAAGAAAAAAAAAAAAAGAAAAGAGGAAGTACTTGACATATCTCCAGTGTCCAGCATTCTCAAAAGTTGAACACTTTGAGTTTGCTAGGGCATACATCTGATACATCTCCTTCCTTGTAATTCTGAGCCTGTAGAGCAATACAGACTCTTTTTCTTTATTTCAGCTTGTAATGGAAGATGGAGGTGGACAAATCTACACAGGAGCAACTGGGATTGTGGTGACTTAATGAGAACTGTAAGAATGTATTTCTTATGCAATCTTATCATTAGACCATCATCAGTAGTCAAGACACCACTATAATCCTTTTAGAAGTAAGCATGATTATGGCCTTTCTCGGTTCATTTAGATTCACTTTACTACTGATGTTTGGCCTCAAGGCAGGGATATTTCAATGTCTCCAGATGGTACAATATCTGCCTACTAAGACCATTATTTCAAAATATTAAGCATGGGTGGTATTTTTCCTGCAGTAAGGCCTGTGTTCTCTCAAAATGCTTTCCAAGGCCTGAATGTTGCAATTGCAGTCAGAAGAGGTAGGTCCTGTGTGGATGTTATGAAAGCAAACCTGCAGACCATACAGATTCAAGTATCTCCTTGTGTGCAGAGTTCAGCTTAAACCTTCATCATGCAAACGTTATGCACAAAAATTATGCATAAATATAATAAATTTCATGCCACTATTTTCTTGTACAATGGCTTTCCCTAACCATGTGGAGGTTTGCATCTGAATTCCCATCATAGCTGATAGGGAGATGTTCATCTGAGACCTAAAGCAGGACTGATGACACATGCCTGAACATTATCTACTGCTCCACAGTATCTCTACAAGAAGGTCACTGTAAACATCTAACATCAGATGAAGTGAATGCCTCTTCTCTCCACAGAACTTTTCATTTGCACCATCAAAAGCTATGAATGACTACCTGTAGGTTTGAGATTGAGCTGCAGACATCTTTTTTTCTCATATTAACCTGATCTAGCACATCATATTATTTAAATTTTTTTTTTTTTTATGTGCAATGGGAGACAGTTGTAAAGACCAATGCTGACTCTGCATCTTGGATGCTAAGTGGAAGACACAAAGACCGAAAGCTTGAAATGACAACATCTTCAGACCTTCCTCTCACTGGCCATGTTAGTGTTGAACCTACTGGGAAAAGAATGACAGGAAAGAACTAGAACTACTGATCTCTGTGTTCCCAGTGAGTACCCAAACCACTGAACTTTTTCTTAAAGTCTCTCTCCCATTTTGACTTTATCCAGCTCATCCATCTTGGGACATTTATTTATTTATTTATTTTTCCCCCCAGCAGATGTTAAATCAAAACCAACTTTTTCCTTGCAAGGATTTTATTTTGATGATTCAGGATAGTCTGAAAAAGAAATGAAAACATTCCCAATTAGCTTAGTTAGATAAGCAATAGCATAAAGTAGTGTTAGGAGAATATAATTGACATAGTAGTTATCCTGGCTGATTACAATGTCAGCTGCTGTTTTTTCACTTACTAAATTAAATATTCATGATCTCTTTTTCACTTAGGTGTTCAAACTAGGGATGGATCTTTTCTTTCTCAATGAACCTTTCATCCTTTTACTGACATTTATTCTTCTTTTTATTTAATTAACCCAGAAAGAGAGCTTCTGGCAAGGCAAGTCAGCTGTTGTCTGCCAAAAAGAGACATACAAATCTTGTCACATAGCTTTTATTTTTATGGTCAGGAACCCTCAGGCCTGGTATTAAGGCAACTTAGGCTTGTGTGGAACTTTGCTGTCTCCTGCACACTCTGAAATAAGATTACATGGTGGAGAAGATCAATTTACTGAGGACATTTAAACTCAGAATATTAAGCTTTTTGTGCAATCACATCTCCTTTCTATCTGTGTGGCAAAGCTAGCCACAAAATCCTTGACAAATTAGATATTACCACATCTAACTGTGTATATTTAAGCTTATCAAACTGAATCGTTGCATTGTAACTGTGCTCTTACGCAGACAAAGACTCCATTTAATAAATGCAGTGCCATTTAATAGCAATTAATCACCCAACTAAAATGTCATATTAAGGTCAAAGAGACCAGAAGACAAAAAGAAGAGAACATTAAATTCAGCTGACAAACATAGGAAAGGAGAATATAGAGCCAAAGAAAGTTCTGGGACATTGGCACTGGTAAAAAATTTGATCCAAACTTCTTAACTTTCTGTTCAGTTCAGAAGTAATCACATTCACTTGGTTCAAAGCAAGGTCATTTTTGTAACTTTTAAATGAAATTTCCTCTTTGTGCGTGCAGTGACAGCCCATTGCAAGCTGGAGTTGTTGGTGCATTTTACAGATGTTACATTCTCAGTATTTTCTGTTTCCTTCCTCCCTGCTTCTCTCTTCTTTTTTTTTTTTTTTTTTTTTTTTGTTCTTATGATGCTCTTCATTTGGGTAGAATTTTCCTCAACATATTCTGAAATAGAACCATTTTGTAAATACAGCTTTTATGAGGAAGAATGAAATAAGTATGTACAAATGAGGAGAGAATAAAATACCATCTTCAGTCATGGACCTTACTTATCTGAGAAGCAATTTAGAAACAAATTGCATCCTAACATTTGCAAATTGTGGCAAAGTTCAAAAGCGTGCTGCAGAAGGTTTTGATACAACTGCTGTTGAAACCAGTGGTAATGATGAGAACCTCAGTCTTTTGGAGTATATAATACAGAAGTCTGTAAAACTTTAGCATTCAATAGCAGAAAAATAAATTACTGAGATGAATAAGAGGATTATACACAATAAATATTCTGCTTATGAACAGAAAGTCTAAACAGAGGGTTTGATTTTAGAGTGAGTGCAGAAGTACAAATTTATGAAGTTCCTTGTATTCAAAATGGAAGGTTGCAGAAAAGGTAAATATCCATTGTTAATTTCATTTCATAAAAATTATATTTATCAACTTCAGTTTAACAGCGTGAGTAGACTTTTTATATGTATATATACATTTACATTCATTCTCACTTAATGTCTTTTTTATTTTCCTTACTTATAAAATGCAGAAGTAAGCAAGCGTTATCCATATTTTGAAGTGCCAAGGGCTAAATATACTACTTTCTTTGCTTGAAGAAATGAGCTAGCAAACAGAGCATGAGAATGTATTATTGTCAGTGGACATTACAGAACTCAGACAAACTGCTTCTAAATAGCATCTATCATTTCTCTTTCTTGTTCCAGAGTTCTCAGTTTCAAGTCCAAGAATTTTTGTATTAATATGGTGAAAAAGAGTAATTCTTCAAAAATTACTCTACGTTTGGCAAGATCTATTTTTATAACTTCTGCTTCATTCCAAAGAATTTTGGCCTTTCCAAAGGCTAAATATTATCTTTCAAAATTGTGTAATTCCGGCTTTGTCAGGAAATGTGTCCATTTTCTCAAATAACCTCTTTTTTTTTTTTTTTTTTTCATTAGGAAAAAAGTTCTAATCAGTCAAACAATTATGTGATTTGTTCTAATATGAGTGCCCAAAATCATTATATGAAATTATTTGGCATTAATTTTTCATATTTACCTACATAATAATTAACTTACTATTGGTCATGACTGTGACACATTGACACATTCAGGCAACTATGCTCATGTGTGAAACAGCACCTCACTTTACAGTGCTTGTTACTATTCACAGATACACATTTCAGTCTTTGATGAAGGTTCTGAAAGAAGATTCTGGAAGATTTGAGAGTTCTGATGTTAAAATTGGAGTGAATCTAATAGGGCAGATAAAAAACAAACAAACAAACAACAACAAAACAAACAAACAAAAAACCATTTCCTTTGGTTTATCTGTACTAATTTGTACAGCACATTTTCCTTCACACAGTTCACTGTAATTTTTCTCAGCTTCTGCGGAAATCCTATAGACAAGAGTTTTCCTCTCAGCCCTGACAGTTCTCCAAGAAAAGCTCTCCTTTGCATGTTTGGCAGAATGGATTAAAAGATTATAGTCTTTATTTCATAATTCAGTGATTTCCAAACTGTGGTCTGCATTCCAACCTAGCAGGTCATCTTTAGCAGTCCTTGGCTGACCGTGATCTGCAGCAAAACCTATGCTCAGGAGGGGCTCTGTTAGGGAACACATCCTCCAGCCAGAGTGAAGCACCACAGCCTTTTCCAAAATGCATGACTGATAGTGCCCAGCAAGCAACAGGTGCTACATTAGACCTAGCACATGTAAGAATAAGCAAAGAATGAGCAGTCTGGTGAAAGGGGGAAGGGCGGGCGGGGGGGGGGGGAGGGGGGGTAAGACACCTGCTATTCAGAAGTTGAAATGAAAGTTACCTGGATTACCTGAGTACTAGAGAT
This sequence comes from Netta rufina, assembly GCF_964035555.1. Classification (NCBI taxonomy): domain Eukaryota; kingdom Metazoa; phylum Chordata; class Aves; order Anseriformes; family Anatidae; genus Netta; species Netta rufina. Next base: position 24,910,528 of record NC_140127.1, on the reverse strand, counting down.
TCTCAACACTGGAAAGTAACTTCTGAAACGTAATTTTTTTTTTTTTTGGCTTTGTTTATTAGAAACAACCAAAAAAATCCACCCAACCATCCAACCAAAAACACAAACAGACAAAAACAAACAAAACACAAAGTACTATCAGGTGGGAAAACGTGCAGTGCCAAAATATATTATGGGTAGTAATAAAGCCTTAAAAGTAATAAAAGTCCTTAAAGCCTAGATTGTCCTTTGTTTTAACAAAAGAACATTTGGCCACATACAAATCGGTAGCTGTAATCATGGGCTATTTGCCTTGTTTAGGCTATTCTGAACAGCTACTGGAAAGTTAGTCATTTTGTAAGTGCATTTCACAGCTTATAGCACAAGAAGTTTGGAAACTTTTGACTAAAGTAGGACATTCACCAACATTTACAACTTTTCTGCTCCTCAGCATCCATGTAATGACTCGGCCTGTAGCCCTCTTGCTTGCTTCTGGCATTCATACTTTCACGCACCCTGGATCTGGCCCTTCTCTTTTTCTCTGGCTTCATTTTTTGTTTCTGCTAGTCCTTCCCACCCTATTTCCTGCCCTCAATCATCTTTCTGCCATATCAACCTGATACATCCCTAAATATTCCTCTTACTTCTCTTGTGAGCCAGTCATTTTCCTCTCCTATGTCTTAGCCTGGAGCAAACAGAAAATGGAAGAGCTCTGCTCTCACCTTTGTCCTTTTTGGAGACCACTCTCTTCCTATCTGTTCCTTCAAGGAAAGCTTTATTCAGCTCCTTGGAGACTGAAATGGAAACATGCTCTTCTGACAGGCTTCTCAGGAAGTAACTAATTCCTGTATGTTCACTCTGAGCATATACAACATAAAGTTTTGTACTTTGGCTAAATATGGGTGTAAGAATATTCCCGTTGCTTGGATAACATGCCAAAGGACACTGCTAAACAAACAAGAACAAAAAAAAAAGAGGAAACCAGAAGGGGATATCTGCCATGATAAATTTTAGTTTAGCGTTTAGCAATACTATAAGCAAATGTGTTGATGGGATGCTTTTGCCCTTGCTGTATTGGTTTTAGTGATTTTGTCTGTAACATGTTTGTCTACTGGAAAGACAGAGAGCTCTCTCTATGCATGTTTATTTATTATGAATTGGCTTCCTAAGACATGCAAATCTGAACATATGACAAGGAATAAATTATTTTCTTTCTTTATATTACATATATTAGAAGAGATTTAGATTTTTTTTTCTTTGTGAAAAAGACTTATCGAGCTAAAATTTCATTATAAAATATTTTGTTTTCTTCTGCCGTAAGGTTTGGCTGTAGTGAATATAACATTGTGCTGCATTTTCTTGCACAAAACTAACATGGACTGCAATATGGTGTCTTTACTTTCTATGTGTGATTTGCCTATGTTCTGCACAGCTTTTCCATGGAGCTGTTACCAGAAGCTGGTGCTTTATAAACACAAAGAGGCACAGAGTAGTTTGCTCACTAAATGAAATTATGCTTGACTTCCATCTTCCTATAATCAATTGTCACTGTGAACGGAAAAAAAAAAAACAACTTTTAGGATGAATTTAGTTAAACAAACAAACAACTATTAAGCTTGTATCTCTGTCTCGTATCTCTCCTGCCTGCATTCAACACTTTTTTATAGTGACATAAACTGCTATAGCTACCTCACTTCAAATTCCTGAGAAGTTATCTGCTAAGCAGATCTCAGTGCAGAAATAAACCAAGATCCAAAGACTAACTTCATCTTCACTAAGTGTTTACAGGGGCTGATGATGTCAGTGCCTACCCATAGCTAGTGAATACTGGAGCACTCCCCTATCTGAACTCCCACCCTCACTATCACCACGGCCTGATTTAATTGGTTTCTATTTTCTGAACTGAGATTAATGTGCAAATCTACCCATGATATCATGAATCTGGACAGATGCTTTTAAAATCCCTGCATGTTACACAACCTACTCATAACACGGACTGCTGCCTTACAATGTGGGATTAATGTGCCCTGGATGTGGTCCTCTCTTGAGGCTTTGGTGACACTGGATTCCTTGGAAAATGTGGCCTCATGATTTCTGTGATAGGGCTCACATAGCACTGGAGATGCAGAAGAAAGTTATGGGTGCGCACCCAATACACACATCATCCCTTTCCTTTTGAGGGGCTTTTCCAACCTCCCAAGCCCTCCCCAAGCTACTAGGCCTTTCTGAGGCCTTTCTGCCCTCCCTAGAGAGCAGAGCTTCATGGCCTGCCTGTGTGGGACTGTGCTGGGTGCTTTTTATTTGCTTTCTTTCCCAGATGCATCCAATGCTACCCTTCGTGGGGCAGCACATGAGGGAGATGGATCACACTCAGGTAACCAGCAGTTCAAGGAAGCCCATCCTGGGGTTGTTTACACCAGTGCCTTTTAGAGCAGCCATTTAACTCCCACCCCGCCCCACCCCACTGACCAGCTGTAAGTGTAAAGGCTGCCAGCGGGCCCACAGGTCGCTGATAAACGAAACCCCCATTTGGCAGGCAAGGAAGCCAGGACGATAAGGATGTTGATTTATGTTTTATCTGTCAGTACATTTTCAGTAAAGCTGGGCAGCCAGCCTTAACGGAGTGGAGGTTGTTATCACCTCCCCTTTAGCTCTTTAAGTGCAGCAGGCTCTTTGGTTTCCCTTGCCCAGCCCCACTCCGTTAATTGCGAGGGTAAACAGGACACGCGGCGCTCAAGCCGCCATCAATGCTAAACCAGTAACTTTGGGCAAGGGGAGGGGGTGGGTGGGCGCGGATCAGCACTCATAGAAGTGCTCACCGTTTCCTAGGCTTGTTTCTATCATTTAAAATGTATTACATACTTTGAAGCAAATGTAATGGCTGGCTTAATTGGAGATAACTTCACCAGAGCGGGCTGTGGCTGCTGTTTATGTCAGCGGTGAATTTGCCCTTTAGCTCTGCACACCTCAGGTATGACTAGTCAGTGGAGGAAAAATCTGACAACATTAATTACCAGAGAAATAAATGTTGTGAATTATATGTATGATTATGTACCATTTTCCCCTCATTTTGGAGGTGAGTGTTATTTTTCTGAAAGCATTGTAAGATTTTACACATTATATTTAATGGCAAACACATTTTTCATTCTGAGAAGAAATGCATGCCTTTGGAGGCCAATAGAAATGCCCACAGAGAAGAAGGTGGAAAGAACTGGGAGAAAAATGGGAGCATTAAAATACTGAAGTATTCTGACACAAACAGAATGTGGAAAATCTGAAGAAAAAATGTTAAATTGTAAATGTTAAACTATGTAAAATGTTAAAAATACAGTTCTTTCTTTTCCCCCATACCCTTCTGATCTCTTTTTCCTTTATCCCTATTTCTCTCTCTCCCCAAATATTTCATCTTGCCTTTCCAGTCTGTCATTATATATATATATATATTTTTTTTTTTTTTTTTTCTAAACAAAACTAGTAAGAGAAAAAGAAGCTAGTTCCTGCTTGAGGTCAGTGGGAACTTTGCCATTGACTTTAAATAGGTCCAGAAGCAGGCCCAGCAGAGCATTTTATAGCTTCCTTTATTTATCTTAGGTTTTATTTTGAGCAATGTGTCTTTTGTATGACTGCATTATTTCCACAATGAACACCATAATAATGGCCTCGTATACATTATTATATACACACGTACTGAACAAAGCATTATTGATAGTTATATTCCTTTAAACAAGAGTAAAAGACAGTTACGAAAGTATGACACTAGGATGCTTGTATGGTGCTGGTTCTGTACAGGATTAGTGTTCCTTAATTCTGTGCGTAGGGTTATTCCTATTATGCGCCTCTGATGAAGTACAAACAAGTATATTGTTGATTACTGAGAAATAGGTAATCCGGAAGATGGTAATTAATGGTTTACTCAAGGAGGCCCAGGCTGCAGTTTCTGCAGTATTGTTAGTGATGCCTACATCTCTTCTTAATGTGGCAGAAAGGGAGGAGTGGGTAACCGCTCTCCAAACTGAAATATGTCAGGAACTATGCCAAAATGTTTGAGCTTAATATCATTAGGTTGGTTGGCCAAGGGGAACAATACAAAGTTTGGCAGAAATTTGGCTGATATCCAGAGATGTCAGCCATGGAGTGTGCTGGTCATTTGTTACACACAATTCACAGGCACAAATGATGTAGGTTCTATTTCTGTTTCTTGCTGATGACAGTCATGAACCTTGCGTTCTTCTGAAAGCTGTGTCCAAGGAATCCCCAAAGAGCCATCTCACATATTGAGATAATTTATCACAATTACAAGTGCATCATATTAAAATAATGAGTAACCAACAGCACAACTAAATGAAAGAGGTGAAGGCATTTTTGCAGCACAAGTGGATGCAGCCATGAGCCCAACAGCCTCTCTGTCAAAAACTAAGGTAGACTGCCAGCTGGAAAAAAGCTTCAGCTCACACGATAAGGTGACACTTCAGTTCTGGCAATAAGGATGGATCAAAGGCATATTTTTCTCTCCCAGTCCTATGTAAATGTTCTGGATGCTCTGTATCTGTAGTTCTTGGGACACACTGATCTGAGGGAGCTGCACCTCTTCTTTCAATCCAGTCAGAAGGGCCAGATGGATTCATCTATGTGTGGATACACTGCAGAAGCAAGACAATGTCACTGTTGTGCCCATTTCCTTCAGCTTAGCTGAAGTTAAAAATTAATTTTCCCAGCCTCAGTTAGTACAGTTACATTGCCCTACTTGTAGAGGAGCATTGATACTGCTGGGTTTGTCTTCCACAATAAATTACAGCAGCTGCCTGGAGAACATATAACCCATTTACTTCTGGTTGTCACGGAAAGAAATCCACTGATAGTTAAAACAGAAGCATTTATGGAAAACCATTGGTGAGCAGAGGCCATGGAGCCTGGGGCTTTGAGCAGCTGTAGTCCTACTCTGAACGGAGGCACACAGACATTATCAGGCACCCAGGGTGAACGCTGACAAGTCATAACATCCACAGTGAGACTGGTGACACTGCTTGTACCCGCTTATGTTTCTGAAGGTGAAAACAAAATGTGGTCATTAGTTTGCATAAAAATATGCTGTGGGCAATGAAATAACACTCTAAAAACCTCCAGGAAGGGAGCAAGTTGAGGGAGCAGCCCTGGCAGCAGCATATCTCAGCAGCCTAGTATCTCTGTTAGACTAGTGTTGAGTAAGAAATTTTATGAATATTATCTTTTTTTTTTTTTTTTTAATATTATTATTATTATTGATAAATTTCTCACAAATCAATCACCATGGTTGCTCCAGTATATTTGTTTTCCCAGGAATCTGCAAACATATCTCTGGCATTCATAAATAAATTTGTCTAAATGCATGTTTTCCTAAAATTTTTATTTTTATTTTTATTTTTATTTTTATTTTTATTTATTTATTTATTTTTGCAGGAACAAATGTGTCCCTTAGAATTTGGATCTTATAATAAATATATTGTCTGGAAATGTAATATATTCTTGCATAGGCTCTAGTTTCTTTTTTTAATTATTATTATTATTTTTTATTATTTTTTTCTGAGCTTTACTACCAGTAAATCGAATATTCATGGAAAGTAGATTGAGTAAGGGTGTCAATAACACTGAAATAAATCCAGTGCTTTATTCAGGATTATCCAGGAACATTTCTGAGGCACTTAGCCAATTTCTAGTAAAATAAATAAAAAAGATAAATAAGCTCTCCCATTCATTTATGAGTTAAGACATTTTTTAAGTCACTGTATTCATTACAGTCCCACACCCCAAAACGGTTTGCCCCAAAACAGTTTGCTACTAGCTGGATCCAGAGCAGCCGTCTTGCCCCAGAACAGCTGCTGGTGTTCTATATTTGCAGCTTCCTCTTGCTCTATGATACTCCATAAAACTGTTTATATTCACCGTAAAAGTATTTTCACTCTGTTTGCTTAGTGACCATGCACCACAAATATTCCCTTTAGCACCAGCAATCATGAAATGAAAATGTTTGCAAACCTTTATTTAGTGCCAGTAGATGCAGAACCTAATAAACTATATAAATGTTCAGAAGTAAATGTGTGCACACTTGCATATGGACAAAGTATTCGCCTAATTTTTCTGTGCAGCAGAAGGGTGGTGATGCACTTTTACTAGGATTACTCTGAAATTGCATGCATTTGGTGTCTGCTGCTTGGTTTTATAACTCTTTGAAGCTTATTTATGGCCTGTGGAAGAACTGACATGTGAACTAGGCAAACTATTTTTGAAGCTTTTTTGAAGCATACCTATTCAAGATCATGTGTTTATGCCTCATCAAAGTGAACATGTTGTTTCTCCTACCTCAGATCAGGTATTTTGGCGTGTTTGTCCTGCACTGTTTTAACACTAAAACATCATAAACAGTTTACACATTTCTCCCTGCATTGTAATCTGACATGTTCTGAAGGCGGAATCGGTCCACAGCTTTTATTATGCTGACAAGTTTGAAAACATTTGCTTCAATATTTGGAGTGCAAATATTTGCCTTCACAGGAATCCTGTTCCATGAAAAGGAATCATAAAGCACGTATTAGTTCATTAAGGTAATTTCTACTACCTCGAGTCTGAGATAGACTGGTTTGCTATTCTGTTTGCAGCTGACTGTTCTTTCTCAGACAATACACAGGATGGCTAGGCAACACTTGGTAGCTTTCATCCATTCCTTTTCTACTTTCATTTAGTATCTCACACACAGTATGCATTTCCAATGCCAAATCCTCTTTATCACATGCACTGAAACAGGCTGTGATGTGTTGCCAGCAGGAACAATGTGCAAACGGGTAAACTCTTGGAAAGGAAAGCTTTGCTGCTGCATAAAAATTATTCAGATCCAATACCAGAAAGATTTGTTAGTCAGCTGATCTGCTCTTGAGGCAGAATGGGATTTAGGCTGGAAAAAACTGAGGTACCACGTCTCTCTGAACTTTGAGGATTGAGAAGCTGATTGTTTTTCCTATTATTTTGGGTATTTTTTAAGCATGAGTTTTAAGCGTAAGTTTGGCCTAGAATATTTATTCCTTCTCTTGTGACCCTAAAGCCTATGAATACTATCAACATAGTAACTGGAGTTATTGTTTTTTTTTTTTTTTTTTTTTTTTTTTTTTTAAAATAAATAAATAAATAAATAAATTATTTACCATGGCTAATGCAGGGTATAGCCCAAGAGCCTTCAGTTGAATCTAGTGCTGCAGCTCCTTCTCATGCTCTCATCAAGTGCAGAAACCAACACAAGGAGAGGTGCTGTTCTCATTACAGAATGGGAAGTTTTTGTTTCACAAATACACCTGTGTTGCTTCCTGCATTAGAAGAGTCTCAACTCCGAAAGGTAGAGACCTTCACCTTGCACAGCAGATAGCTGATAGTCTTTGGAGAAGAATGATACCTGCTAGCACTGCACAACTTTCTGTCAGTGGCACTGCCAGGCATTCTGCTCTCCTTCATGGATGTAAGAAAACCAGACCTTAATAAACTGACTCCATGGACAGACAACTTCAGGCTAAGAAAGCTCATAACATGCCAGCACATTATATATATACATAAAATTATATAAATAAATAAATATAAATAAATATATATATTTATTTATTTTATTTTCCCTGGGATTTCTTTAGCAGAACTGTCCTGGAAGCTGCAAGCTTTGTGTCATGACAATTTCTGAAGTTTCATGATGTGTTTGTGTTCTGTGTTGTAATAAGTATAAAATCTTTCAAAATGTCTGTGAAGATTGTCTCCAAATTCTTTGTTTGCCTGGCCATAAATACCTTGTTTAAAGGAGGCAATTTCAGTCTCTCTTGATAGTAGGGAGGTTGTTTTCTTTGAAGCATTAAAGACATTGCGCCTGCTTCTATTCCTTCTTTTACACTGTACAAATAGGTATGTGTGATACTCCTACCCAGTATTCTTCAGTATTCACACTGTAGCAGGTACTTCTCTAGTTCAATTAAGACACCACAGATAAATTGGCTTTTGTTCACTGAGGAGCAGGGCTTACATTCTCTAAGTTTCTCTTTGTCTTTGGGAAAGTAGCCAGAGCTACCTCATGTACCCTAAATTTAGAGGGGCCTCTGTTTGGCTGAAGCAGTTCAGAATATCTGATACTATAAAATATGTGGGAGAGATGTTTTTTATCTCTTAAGCAACCCATCCATAGCTTCAGGAATAACTAACTTTTCCTTTAAACCTGTAGACTGCATATGTTTTAGATTAGTTTCATTTGTGTTTTTGTAGGCTTTATGAGTTTTTTTAAATAATTTTCCTGTTTTCTGAGTAAATTATATGAAACATCTGCCCTAAATTTAATCTATCAACCTCATAAAGGGAAAAGGCAGACGTTTTATGAGTGATATTATAAAATTTAGATAATTATCTTGTTTGTTTTAGCAGTTTCTATTTTGGTCTCTGTACAGTATTCTTCCATTAAAAGACAATTTTTATATGGTGTACTGGTCGAGGAGAACAGCCAGTGATCATGTAAAACATACATATAATAATGCTCATGTTAATCAGTAATACTCAATGTATTTTTAACTGAGCTATATTTACTGAATAAGCATAAGCCTAATTTCAAGCCTGTTATATGCTTCTCTGTCAGATGAAAAAGGAAACAAAAGCCTCTGCAAACATAGCATATAATTCCAGTAATCTTCAGTAACAATGGTACTTATGAAAGTGTAAGTAGGATATATAAAATTATGCCTAGCACAAAGAATACATGGTATATTCATGGCAGTCTTTTCCAATGCCATTTTCATCAATGCACTGAAGTTCTGCCATTTTATATCTACTGTATATAGAAATGTTTAAATGGAAGATGGAAAAATATTCTGGAAAGACATCATATGCACGCTTGATATAGTGTTCTTTGCTAGACATCTGCCACTGTCTGCTGTCAAAGACAGCACACCCTTTGGTATGCCCTGATGTGGTTATCCTTGCTCCTTATGTGGTTATTCTTGCCTTTTTTATTGTCAAATGCAGCTCCTTCCATTAACTTTGCTAAATAGAACCAAGTATTGGAGTTAAGATCCTAAACCAATGACAACAGTATTTTATTTTGGAGAAGATACTGATGGTTTAGCTTCAAACAGAAAGACTATAGGGTTCTGTTGCCCTAAGGATATCTGTGCAAATAAGCAGGAAACAAACCTTACTAGAGTTGTAAGTCATCTTCTTTCACTTACAGCAGGATCACAAACCTTCAAAGCTCATATGGATTCATAATAATGTTTTGACTGCCTTTGTCTGGTTTTGAATGGCACTTGCTCCAGCCCTTCTTAGGACTTTATGCTCTTCTAAGTGATATATCACTTGCTTGCTCTCCGTTTAGTTATTCTTTCCTGATTTCTACAATTCTTTTCCCAACCAAATAAATAAATAATAATAAAAAAACTCACACTCCTGTTTTGCTGGGACATGTTCTCAGATGGTGCCCTGAGATTCTGTGATTGTCAGGAGTCCCAACATGCATCTCATTGAAGTAACTTCTGCACTAGGAAAAACTGAGCATTTCTGGCTTCAAAAGGTTCACACAGTCTTTAAAAATGAGGCCAAAATGTAAATGAAAAACAAATGCCCAGTAAAAAATACAGCATTTTTTTTTTTTGTAAAAAATGTGAAATCAGTGCATTTTCCTGATGGTTATGTATGTTGCAGAGATGAGAGGAAGGTCAGGGAAGCATGTGCTTTTCAGTGCAGAGTCTCCATTCTTTTTTTTTTTTCTTTTTTTTTTCTTTTTTTTTTTCCTTTTTCTTTTTTTTTTTTTTCTTTTTCTTTTTTTTTCCTTTTTTCCCCAGTATATATCAATGGATAGAGAATTCATTCATTTGGAACTTGCTAACTGGTGCCAGAAGGCAGCAGAAAATAATAGCAATGCAAAAGGCTTGGCTGTATGAATGATATGCAATTTGTGTCCAAAATCTACTATAGTGCATTGGAACTTTGTGGTCTGAGAGATGGGTTTTTCAGACTTTTGTCTGAAAAAAAGGCCAGCACAGCTCTAGGGTTATGAACTAGTTAAAATTCTTCTAACTTTGCCTTATGAGTAGAATATGCTGTAGCAGAAATTCCTAGTTTATTTTCTCACATTAGCAGTTAGGAATAACTGAAAAACTCTCAACAGATATCTGAACGTTTTTTCTTGCTTTCTGTTTGAGGATTCTTGATTTCCACAGATTCATTCTTTGTACATATTTACTGAAACATTTTTTGTATGTTTTTCTGACCACTCAATGCTTTAAAATCAGAGTTTTGTTTGTTAGCTTTTCTTTGTTATCTGTGTCATTATTCCTGCTCTCCAGTTGGATAAACACAATAATTTTTAACCACCTTCCTGATCAGTAAGTTTAAATGAAAGAAGCACTGCAGACCAAGCAGAGAGGTCTGTGACCCCGTCTGAATTTCAGGCTCTCACTATGAGCTGATACCACAGCTTCATGTTGAATTTAAAATACGCAAACCAATAATGTCAGTGAGAGATTCAGTCCTGCTCTCTCTACTTCTCCAGCATCTCCTGTCCATCACCTTGCAACCCTGGTGGCACAACACTCTCAAAGCTGTGCAAAACCTGTGCCAACTTCTCCTGCAACCGTACCCACTACCTGCTGTGCCACAGGCAAGGGGGACAGAGGAGGAGCAGCTGGTAGGGGCATTGAGATTTTACTTTTCAACAGCAGTGGTAGACTGTTATCTTAAGCTGATCATGAGACAGCAGGCTGAGTAACAGCAATAGTAAAATGCAGCTGTCTGCCTCAGAACATGGCTACTTGCATTTTTTCTCCATTACATTAATCTCTGGTAGTGGGCTTTGATATTTATATTGTATAAGTATGGCCAGTCATTTAGGCTTTGATTTTTAGAGAAGCTGCACTCCCCAGCTGTCAATGCCTACTTCCCAGCAGAGTCAGGATCCCTGAGAAATTGGTGGTCTTTTCAGTATTTCACACTGAGAAAGTCACTCTTGCAATCATATGCTGGGAATAAAAGTGTTAATTGTGCATATTGGAATTAGGAAGGGGAATTTTTACCTCAGAAGCCAGGGAAGGAATGGGAGTTTAAATAAAATGCTGGGAGATTCAGGGGCTTCTGTTATGTCACAGTGTGAATGGAGCCAGAGGGCAAATGCCTCCCTCATCCTCAGCCTCATTATTCTGCTCTCTGTGTATCTGAGTAGCCCCTTGACATCCCAGTCATGGAAGGGAAAAAACATACTTTCAGGCGAGGTGACTGAGCTTTCCCATTCTCCAAATGTGTAAATCTGGTATAAGCCAAATCAGAGTGCAAAATTAAAATATTTTATCCTTTATATGCTTTCTATAATACCATTTCTTTGAGGATTTGAAATGCCAGAAAGGATTGCCAAGCTTTCATCTGGTTAGCTTACACACTAATTGATGAATTTGATAATATGTGTAGCTTAATGATATTTACGCTGTTTGTCCAGCAAGGTATATTAAAAGAATGTTAAGAAAATAGTAGACGTGCTAAAATCCTATGGTAACAGCTCATACATTAGTGGTGTTTCGTTGTGAACAAAGTCATTTTTCAGCCGAGTCATAAAGTAGCCTAAAAACAAGTGTGGCACTGTTTGCTTCAAATGAGACTGTTGCCATGTGACCACCATTCATCTGACATCATTACTGACATAGCTTTCGTTAGTATGATATCTGATTAAGGCTCCCAGCCATGGTGGAGCCAGACTAAGTAGTCTGAGCGAGGTGGCTGAGGAAAGTTAATGTGTCAATGTTACTATTGGGTGAGAGTGTCTGCTCAAAGTTTCCTTTGGAGAACTACGATAGAAATGGTTGATGATCTTTCTAATGGGTATCTTCTGAAAATACTTGAAGATCTGGTAGTAATTAAAGATATGCTGAACTCCAGTGGGAGATGTAATCTGTTCAACAAATCATTTCTGTATGAGGAAATGTGTGTATGATTAAGAATTCAAAAACAAAAACAAAAACAAAATAAAACCTGTGAGCAAGAGAAATGCAATTGATCACACAGTTGCAGAAACTAATTAATTAAATATGTCTTGCATGTGAATAAATGCCTGGCTTGTATATATACAATATACAATCATTTTTGTTTAGGTCTAGATTTCTATTTTGTATTTAAAAAAAGGCTTGATGAATTCTTTTTACCTTAGAAACAGATAGTTTTCAACAACCATGGTAAGACATGCATGCAGTGTCCATCTGCAGTCAGATGAGCTTCACTGTTTCTTCACTGGTTTTTAAAATATGCAACGATTGGTATTGTATCTAACAATTTAGAGAATATACTGACTAGCCTGTTACAGTAAAAAGAAAAGAAAAAAAAACAACAACAACAAACAAAACAAACAAAAAAAAACACATTTTTTTAATCTCTATGCAGTGGAATGACAAAAAATGTATTTTGGTGATTCTATTCTAAAGTCTGATATTAAGGTGTGCTCCAATTTTATTTGGTTTTGAACAAAGTTTTTCTGCCACTGTCGTTAACATTTTCCTTTTAAAACTAGACTATATTAGGTTATTTTTCCATGCACAGATGCTATAATGCTTGATATATCTGTTATGTTTTGAACTGTTTTGAGACTAAGACCTATCCTAGATTATAATGGGACTAAGACCCATAACCCTAGAGCTAGAAGCTTTAACTTCTCATACCTGACACTCTATGACGCTCAAGTGAATTTGGAACCTACTCCACACTGTCAGAGGTGACATACAAGCATAAAACCCAGTGAGATGTATGATTGCAATTACCTACTTCCTTTTGAAAAAAATAACTTTAGATGCCAAACACAGTTAAGGATTTGGCATGGGAAAGATGTGATACTTACCAAAGTATAGTTTACGTATTGTTTTAAGAAACATTTTTAGGTTAAAGTAATATCTAATTCTGACTCTAAATGAGGGTCTGACCTGTATTGTCTAAACGCTTTGTCTAGATGACCAAAAGTCAGCAGTTCAGGGGGTATACTGCATTTGTATGGCACTTTTTCTTAAAATCTTGCCTGTTGCCATTAAGTGTTGCAGCCTATTAGAAATCCAAGGAAAATCCCAGAGAATATGGCTTCAAGCAACATTGTTCAGATGAATGTTTTGTTTTCCTAAGAATAGATTATACCTCAAAGTACTGAAATCTTCATGGTATAGATCATTAACTCACGTTCAAAATATTTAGTTGGTTAGACCCAAATTAAGATGGCTTAGGTTAGACTCAAATTAAGATGGCCTAAATTCTGTAATAAATTAGACTGCATCCACTAATGGAAAATACAAAGGTTTTATGTGGGATTGAATTGGTGTGATTTGGATACTACTCCTCTAATAGACCCAGTGTAATGAATGGATAGACTTAAACATTGAGCTACTCTTTATTTCTGCAAGGATGAATAGTAGAGTCTGACCTTCTATCTTCATATAGATTATAAAAAATAATAAAGGATATTTATTTCAGCTCACAGGACTAATGATAAAGTCACTTTGAAATTGCTAGAAAAAAATACTGAGTACTAATCTATTACAGCCTTAGAATTATTTTTCATATAAATTCAATCTTCTTTTCCTTTAATTAGAAAAGGTTGTAAAGTGATGTTATTTGACGTTAGACTCAGCAACACATTACTTAGATGAAATCACACTTAAGAGTGCTGTACACTGGATCTGAATAGCTTAGCTGATAAGGCACTGGTTTGTCATCCACAAGACAACAGTTCAAGACTTCTCTGATTTCTTAAGTCAAATTAATTTAGTTATGTCAGCTATGCTGCCATAAGATGATAATCCAAGCCACGTGGATGCCAGACATACTTTTACCTTCTTTGGCTCGATTGAAACTGTCAGAAACATTGGGTGTAGCTAGAATTCATTTCAGGTGTGATGAGAAAACTGGAACAACTGAATTGCATGAATCATAAAAGAAGCATATATATATATATTGACTGGTCAGGGCATTTTTCCTGTAAGACCTGTTAAAACACAGAGTGAAATAGTTCAAGCCTATCTGAAGTCTGATTGAATCTAGGATATATCTATTTACTTCAAACAAACAAACAAACAAACAAGGCTAGACTGACTTTTTTGTGCAGTGTCCTTGCATGCCTTACTATCATGACTTAGAGGAGTTGGTCACTTTGTGTATTTCTAGGACCAGCCAACATCTTTCAAAACATTCCTCTGAAGACATACAGTCTCCTCTGCAAAACACTCTCTTTCCTCTATGAATTTCCACTGAACTCACTGTGACAGTAAATCTTTTCAGGAGAGATATGAGGATAACAGAGCCTAAATGCTTACAGAGAAAACACAAACATTCTTGTGCAAAAGTGACTCACTCAGTAAGAGATAAAGGGGCTGGAATTTTCCTACGGAAACGTCTTATTAACTTATGTTTTCTGTCTGTATCTCTGTCAGAAATGCAGTCATTCCCTTTACTTCCTCAATACCTTCCATTTTATTTTATTTTATTTTATTTTATTTTATTTTATTTTATTTTATTTTATTTTTTTATTTACTTATTTTTTTTCAAAGAGAGAAAGGTCTGAGAGATGTAAAATACTTAGTTTTGTCAAAGTAGGTAGCTGGGTAGAGAAATAAAATATTTTAATCATCCCACTGATAAAAACAATTTTCAGCATGAGCCACTTTCAAAAGAATTGTTATAAAGATTCAAACTACAACAGATATGCTGACTGCCTTGCTAGAATTTTGCATAGATTGCCATCCTGAAGTAAGAATATGCAGTAACTTTGTCTATGAGAGCATGTTGACAGAAATCAGTATACAAGGAGAATAAAATCACATTCTGGAATGGACAACCCAGTGGTCCATTACATAGTGTTACATGGAGATCTGGAAACCCTGGTACCATTCAGTAATATTAAACCTGGAAACAATAAAGATACAATAATAATAATAAATATTAAATAAATAATAAATAATAAAATAATAAAGAAAAAAGAACATCACTCCCTATTTTAGTGGTAGGAGAAGTTGTTTAAACCTGTTGCAAAAGATTAAGAAATCAGGGATAGAAAGAGAAAGACAAATAGAACTTTGGAAATTGAGTTGCTTGTACAGATTTTGTCAGTTTGGACTATATGCACAACTGAAAACTCAGCTTGAAAGGTAACCAATGTCCTGAAAATGTGCCATTGTAATGTAATTTCCAAGAAGCCTTGACTGCTGTGGAGGCTTGTAATTGAAATTCTCACTCACTACTAAAAATCAGTCTTCTCATTCAATAGTCTTCTACAATTGTAGAATTCTTCTACTATTGTACAATAGTCTTCTACATTGATATCTCAATTATACGATTTACTTAGCTGGTAGCATCGCTTCAGTTTTTGCAATAGCCTCAGCGATGATCAAATTTCTCAGGAATGATTGTCCACAATCCATCAGAGCTTGTAAAACTTTTACATTTATCATAGAGCAAATAATCTGGTAAGCAGCCAAGCCTTCATTTTCCACCAAAGAATACTAAAAAGAATCCAATTCCTGGAAACTGATGCAAATGTGTTTTCCGTGAACTGTTCTGTATCCATACACAGTTCAGAAGACGACATCAGAGAAGTTATTTAATGAGTAAAATATTGTTGTTTCTCTCCCTCACTCCACTAGAATTCCACATATCAAGTTTTCCAAGACACATATGCTCTTTTTAATGACTTGAAATACTTTCCTAATGATTAAATTCTTCTTAGCTGTAGTAGGCTCTTCTAGACCTTTTAGAAGCCAAAATAATGTATGCAACTGATGATAGGCTATAAACTTTCATTTTAGGCAACTAAAAGGAATATTTGAAAAACTGATTGAGTTGTCCATACCAAGTTTGCTTAACAGCTTGTGTGATCATCATCCTTAAAATTATATATTGTAACTCAATAAAGCCACTTGGCAGTGCAGCTGTTCATCTACATGAAGACAAAAAGCTTAAACTATCCAGTTGAATTTATGTAATACTTCTGAGTTATGCAGAGTATTTTTGCCTTGACTTTTAAAAGGCTCTTCAATATTTGATGAGTGGAAATAGATTACTGTATGCAATGTGAAAGTAGTTCTTGTATGTTGGTAGTGATTTCTGTTCTCTATACTTTTCCATGTATCTGTAACTTCCAGTTTCAAAATTTAGTGTCATTTTTTTATAGTGCAGCAAAAGCTGCTCTCCAGAATTTTACATATCAAATGTTTCAGCAGGTAGCTGTTATGTGCACAGACAGGCGACTAGGTAAAGGCCAAGTTGGCCGAGGACAAGTACCCCTGTGACAACAGCCTATCTCCAGTGCATCTCCTGTGGCAAAGCAATCAGCCTCATTTTTTTAAAGCACACAATTTTTTGTTAACATGCAAAATTGTTATCTCTGCCACATGTGGAAATTGGCATAGACTTCTGTCCCAGTTAGCATCTTCTATGCTCTGTGATGACTCAGACGCTAGTTACTGAGAAGGTGGGCATTGCTGCAAAACTAGGTATCTATTGTGTATACTCAGGTACTATCTTTCTTAGTCATCTTCCTGCTGCTTCTGACAAGGAACGCTAATTTATATGTAGCAAGGGAGTTTCTTTTTTACCCACCCAACACCTTATTAAATAAGTTGAAGCGTTTACTGTAAAATCGCCTTGTTAGTTGCATGCTTTTTTTGTTCCAAGTGTTGTGAAGTAGGGACAGTTATGGCATAGAAGAGATGGAGATCTCAGTATGGAGATTAAGCTGTGTGTAAACATGCATCCTTCCAAAAGCAATTTACCTCCTGTGCATATCTGTTTCTGAAAGGATTAGGAGAACCTATCAGGATTTCACCAGACAGAGATGGCACAGGAATAGCACACTGATCCTGTAACCAGAGCAACCTAACTTGCCCAGGCTCCCTTTCATTCCTCTGCATTCACATCTTAGTGCTCCCTGTGTGCTCTTACCAACTCTTAATTTCAGTAATTCCTTTCATCCTTTAGGTATGCCAAGAATCCTGTAGATCAATCACATCCTGGTTTCCACCTTTGACAAGAGTAGGGACATTTTGGCATTCCCTTCTTTTTCCTAGTTGGAGAATTTTCTAATTCTTCTTCTATCTTGACTCTCGATGCCTGCTTTGAAACTTGTAAAATTCTTCTAATTTTTTATTAAGATTTCCTGCTCTGTACTCTTGAGTTCTTGCCTTTTGCTCATGTTTCCAAGTTCATTTTTCACTACTTCCTCTTCATTCCACATCTGCCATTGCTCTGGTGCCTGCTGTTTCTGTCTTCCTGCACTTGAGTTTTTGCTTCTTCTCACAGGCCTCTAGAAAGCTCTTTTTTTTTTTTTTTCCCTCTCTCTCTCTCTTTTTTTTTTTTTTTTTTTTCAGTTGACTGAGCCATTATCTACTCACTTGTAAGATTAATATGCTGCCTTTGAGGTATGCGGGCAGTAGAAGGGAGCAGTATTAGTATTAAACAGTCTGGAGAGCCTGACTGTTCTCTAAGCAAGGTTTTTCTCGTACTTTAAATTGCATGGAAATCAAAGGATTTGTGCCTATGGGTTCCTGGAACATTTTGACACTTACCAGCTGAAGCACTCTCAAGTTGCCATCTTATAAAAGAGCAACTGGGCTTGAAGTTCAGTTTTCCTACATCATGCCATCCAGAAGCCAATGGTGTGATATATAAATAAATAAATAAATAAATAAAGCTTTGACTGCTGTGGAAGTTTTATGAAGGTTGTATTATTCTCTTGTATGACCAAAACATTTTTTTTTTTTCAGACTTTTACTGAGTACTGTTTAAGTATTCATTTTATCAAACTCCAAAACAAAATGTCTGATATTCTCTTATCAGTGTTTCAAAGTTGTTTGATTAAATTTAGTGCATTGTATCTGCAAAAGAAATAACTATGTTTATTAAGTATTAAAACAACAACAAAAATAAAATCTGGACATGCTGATGTTTTGTTTGCAGTACAACTGTAGTTCTTTAGAAGATCTTGATGCTGGGATGTTTTGCACACATTCTGGAAGGACACCATGAATTAAGAGCTCTGCAGATTATTTCATCTTCTTATATATCCCGTTATTCTACTGTGCAAATCCAGCTGAAACCTTGAATCTCAAAGAAAGATAGAATAGATTTGAAAAGTATTCAGTGAGAGGGAACAGGGTTGACTCAAAGGAAGAAAAGGAAGAAAAGGAAGAAAAGGAAGAAAGGAAGAAAGGAAGGAAGGAAGGAAGGAAGGAAGGAAGGAAGGAAGGAAGGAAGGAAGGAAGGAAGGAAGGAAGGAAGGAAGGAAGGAAGGAAGGAAGGAAGGAAGGAAGGAAAAGATATAGAATAGGAGAGACAGAACATGAAAGATTACAATAAAACCGTGACTAGCATGGCATCATGCAGGACATCAGTTGTTCACTATTTTTCCAAATATTAGAAATATGAAATGTTAAAGGAAACAGAAGGAGAAAAGGTTCTCTGTGCAGTTGCATAGTTTAGCTGTGGAACTACTTGCCAAAGGATGTTGCAAATGATAAAAATGTACATGATTTATAGTAAGGTTTGATGTGTTCAAGGAGGAACAAACTATTCAGTAAGACTGTGAATATAGACATTAATTCTGGATCAGGAAATCCCTTAGCTAAAAATAAACAGATTCAGAAGCACTGCTTACAGTAAAGACATCCCATAAGGATTACTTTCATTTTTCATAACATTTTTTATGCATTTCAATTTGGAGACTAGGTACTAGACTACATGTGTCATAAGTAGCATAAGTAGTGTGCACAGTACTGTTGTACTCCATCACTTCATGAAATTATCTGCCAGATGATTCTAACAACTGTGGTTCTAACAGCTGTATATCTACCCCAATTTTTTTTTAAATGTATTGTATTGCAAATATTGTAATGTGGAGGTTAAAGAGGCAAGAAAAAAAGGGGAACAAAAATGTTACAGTTTTATGGTTTTATTATTGTGTAGCAAGTGACACTTCAAAAGATTTAGGTTCCAGCTGACTGTCATCTCGTCTGTTTCATTTCAATAGTTTGGGGGAAATTTTGTACTTTATAGGCTCTCTTCAATAACAGATATATAACATCCATTGCTGAACTCACGCATATGAGAACCTTTTGAATAGGGGTAAAATCATGAACATGCTCCAGAATGGCAGAATATTGACTGCGACAAAAAGCTGAAGTTTAGGAATATACAGATACAGCTGCTGGGAGGGCACTTCCTGTTCCAGTTCTCAAGACAAATTTGGCAAGATGCATTAGCGGGACTCTGCTAAAGCAAATAGACTTTTCCTGCAGGCCTTTAATCTTTGCCACTCTCAAAGAACATGATCACTGAGAAAAATTACCTCTGTGTATTCATTATTTATTTTACTCCTCTGTTCAATTTTGTTTTCATGAGTACTGTTAGATAATGTGAAGCATAGTAGTAATGTTGGGTTCCTCCTATTGAAACTTTAATTTTCATTTTGATCTTTCACATTTTGCCTACTGCTATCTTAATATTTTCCATGTCTTTACAGTTCTGCTTAAGAAGAATGTAAGGAAAGTTCTGCTTAAGAAAATTCAAAAGAAACCTGCTACAAAAAAAAAAAAAAAAAAAAAAAAACCACACAAAAAAAAAAAGCAACCAAAAAAAGCAACCAAACAAGCAAATAAAACCCAACACTCAGAACATAACATACAAAGGTGTACTGTGAGCAAAGGAAATACCTTTACTAATAAATTTATTGCACATGCTGATAATGAAACCAATTTTACTTATTTTTCTTCTACTAAAAGATATCTACATGTAGACTTTTAACTGATTGGACATTCTTCTTAATTTATGATTCAATAGCAAGCTAACAGAAAACAAAATCAAGACAACTGTAGAAATAAGAGTTAGGTTGTAACTGAGAAAAATACTTTTTATTTTTTTCTTTCCCTATGGTTGAGAGGTATTACAAGTGATAAAGCAGTAAAGGTATCTTCAATATGAACCAACATGGGTGCAAAATTGGGGTGCCAGCTCAAGATTTTAGTTAGTGTTAGACCCCATTACTAATCTGTCATGTGTAGTTTCGTACATGCCTGAGCTAGGTCTGTGTGTAGATTGTATAGAAAGTGAACCTGGCAGAAATGTAGGTCAAGAGATGGCAAAAAGAATGTGGAATTGTCTCTGGTGCTCACAATTAATTTTCAGAACTATACAGATGAGAACATTGCAATGGCAAAGCTAGGCAGGCCCTCACGGGGTGAACAAAGCCTCAAAATGCCTATAAGGTTTGGGAGGTGAAGGTCATAGAAGCAATACTGGGCCATACCAAGTCTA
The DNA here is from genome assembly GCF_964035555.1 of Netta rufina. Classification (NCBI taxonomy): domain Eukaryota; kingdom Metazoa; phylum Chordata; class Aves; order Anseriformes; family Anatidae; genus Netta; species Netta rufina. Next base: position 24,890,242 of record NC_140127.1, on the reverse strand, counting down.
TGTCATAAACTGTCAATAAAGAGCTCTTGTGCGAAGCAGACCTTATGTTTTCTCTGCCTATGTTTGTTTTTCACCAGCACCCCATCAATTCACAGTGCAGGGTTAATAAAAATCCACACAAGTCTCAAGGTGTTTCCTTTAAACTTCTTTGGAGGTTGTGTAGATGGACAGATAACCAAATGCTCGGACCCCTAGTGGTCTGCATTTTATACTGCAGTACATTTTAAGCTAAATTGCAAGTATCAGATATGATTAAACTGTAAGGCTGCATTTTTAAACTAAGTTTATCTGAACAAAAATTTTGTGCATAACATAAATCCAGGGAATCTGTCATGAGAGGAAGACCTGAATCATCTTGGCCACATTGCCAGCATATCTAATCCATTTTATCACTTCTCGACAAAGACTAACCTCCCAAGACTGGTTAAAGTGAAGATGAAGTTCTTCTGTCTGTTCTTCTTGGCCCTTGATTCATTTTTATTCAACTTTTTAAAAGGATATCTATGACCTTTACTCTCATTTTGTCTTCTTGAACATCTTCTGGCTGTCTTCAGATTCCATGATGTTTTACAACATTGTGTTTGGGTTGAAAATTCATATTAATAGCAAAGTTGAAAGAAGCAAAGAGTAATACCTTGGAATCGCAGCAGCTATTCATCAAGTTTAATTGCCATCAGGTCTACTTAAAAGATAGCTGATTTACCTACACTGATTTAGACAGTAAAGGAGTATTTTATGGAAAATACCGAAAGGAGACAATTATTTTAGCAGGTGCACACATATTTATGGTTGAGCTAATTTCTAAGCTAATGAGGCAAGTTCCCATGTTTTGTCTTGTTTTATTTTGTTTTTAATAACATTCTGAAAAAGATTGAGGTTTCCATAGCTTTTTTTGACTTTATATAAGATAAAACCACAAGGGAAAAAATACTCTTTTATATGTCTGTTAATTTTATCAAGGATTTCTGTGACAATCAGAATATTTTCTCCGTAAATAACAGAAAGACAGATTGTTGCTTTTGAAACTTGACATTTTTTTTTTTTCTTTTAAATCCCAGTACATTAAGGTACAGATAGAACAACTGAAATTTATTTGATCAACTGACTGTCAGCTCCACGGAGCTTCATGATGCTTTATGTCCAATTCTAGTTACTTAAAAGGTCAAATGATTTAAAAAACAAAACAAAACAAAACAAAAACAACAACAACAACAAAACAGCTAAAGCAGAGTGTCAGGAAATGAGATAAGGAAAGCCCTTTTATGTTTGAAAATATAGTCTTATCTTGAAGTTCACTATTCATTTAAAAATAAAGGCCAGCTCTGAAAAGAACTGTAAAGGAAGCAAATATGATTGGTACATTTTTTCAGTATAAGAACACAAACGTTGTTTTCTACATCTGTCAGTCCATCACCTTTCATAAGAACTGTATTTATATATATATAGACATAAATACTTAATGAATCGCCTTGCCTTTGTGACAAAGTGTAGCTACTGAAAGAGAAATTAGACATGAAGTTTTTGATAAAGTTTTGCTGCGAACAAACCAGTTCATCATTGGTTTTGCAATATATCCTGTAGAAGAGGAAGCTTTAATAAATTGGAACTAATAAGATTACAGTTAAGAAAATTATCTAGACCCCTTTATGATTAAGGATGTCTCTTTCTCACAAATTATCACGATCATTTATTCCAAAGGCAAATGTAACCCTTTCTATGTCTTCTAAACAATGTCAGACCCCAACCTTCAAAAATTGACTGTACGTCACCACCCCAAGTATTACAGTTAGGTATAAAGTGAAATATATATAGTATATATAAATATAAAGTGAGATAACACCAATGTGGGTAGTGAAATACCTGAATCATATGCATATTATTGAATGTACTCCCAAGCCTCACATCCTGATTAAAAATGAATTACCACAGCTGCATACAGAGCTGGCAACAAAACTTAAAGCCATTTGAATCTTTAAGTTTTGGAACACAAGCCTAACCAACTGAAAAGTTTTCTATATTTTTTACAAATTGTTTAACATGGGCTTCCTTTAACTGAAGTTTGGTGAACATGTAGCTGTGAAATAAAATCAGCCCAAATTATCTAGCAATACTAAACTCAGAATTGTAATTCAGCAGAAGTAAATTTGTTTTCTTTAAAATCCAGGGTTCATTTTAGACTTCAGATTTAGTATCACAGAGATGTGATGCAGCTAGTATGAAGTATATGTGACTGGGGGGGAGTATGAAGGTTAGTGATGAAGTTGCGCATGAGTTCATCCTGAAGTACAAAAGTACAATGCAGTTCTGAAGAGTTCTACATTTTTATAATAATCATATTTCCAGCTTTAATTTAAACTGGGCTCTGGTTGAAGATACCGAAGTTCTGTAGGCTAGTGTAGGCTGTGAGAGGAACTCATGAATTTATACACATGAAAATATTTTTATATTGAAAGCATACCTTTTTTTTTCCCTTTCCTTTATATCCTAAGATTCTCACCAAGGTGTTTTTTGTCTCTTAGGAAAATATTTTAATCTAATTTGGTTAATTTGATAAGCAAATCTTATACAATAATTTTCTAGAGAGCAGTGATTTCTTCAAAATATTGCCTGAGTGCAGAGTTGTTTTTACATGTTTCTGTTTATTAGTTGCTGAAACATCCTCTTCATCTACTTAGGTTCTGTCTTGCATAGAGCTTTTGCAAGAAAGAAAGTAACAAATCCTTGCATGATCATGAGCTCAGAACCACACAGTGCACATTTATATTGTTTCCAGATTGTTCTTCCACTGATGTTTCATGTCCTGTAGAAATCATTATATTTTTACTCATTCTGATTAAGTTAATGCACTCTATTATGATTCTAGCTGAATTGATTCCATTCTACAAAAATAGTCTGCAAATGTTTGCTAGCATTTCACAAGAAATAATCCCAGTAATTTGAGACTTTTTGTGTGAAATTTTCATATACTTTTGAGAAATAACTCTTCCTGTAGACAAAAATTTATTTATTTACCGGAAAAAAATCACACTACTTGTCTGATTTTAAGATCTTAATGATTATCCATGAAGCAATAACATCAGATGTTACCAACACAGAATCATAAATAATAACTGGAGAGAATTATTTTGAATCATTCCACTGACATAAGAATAATTTTCTACTAACCTTGATAGCAAATTCCATCATCTCTTTCTGGTTCCTCTTGGGTGATATTTTCAGATGAACAACTAAACCATGCTTGTATAATGAATAAGCCATTACAAACTATTCCCATAATTCCAGTCATCAGGTTAAACCTTTATTATTGTGTAGCAAAAATCACTTGCAATCTATCAAGCACTCAAAATGTTTACCACATGAAACAAGAAGGATTATATTTTGTTGTTGTGAAAAAGCAAAAAGAAACAATTCTGCAGAAAACAACATCCAACCTTCCAAATCACCCTTCAAGTGAAAGTTAATAAGACCTATCAAAAACTTAGCTTCTTCTCTGTTTAGTGTTTTATTACAGAAAGGTGAGGTGTTTTATTGAGCTACCCCCAAAATTTAGTATTCTCTCAGAAAAGAATGAAAAGAGGATATTTGTACCTTTATATTGGCAGCAATGTCCCATTTCTCCTGTTGAAATATATGGGTAAATTAAATCCTCACTTCTATATAGATTTCCTGCTTCTTGCATTAAACATATTTTGTTAGATGCACAAGCCAGACAAGCAAACTTGCTTTTTTATTTAAAAAATAATGAGAGATTAAAATTGGCTACAATATGGTCAAGGCTTTAAACTAGGTTTAGGCAAATGGTTTGGCAAAAATAAAACTGATCTAAAGCTTTATGCAAAACTGAAGTCAAACATGGTGACTTGCTAAAGTCAGGTTTAAAATAACCTATAAATTTAATATGTTAACCTTGGGAGAAAAAAAAAAAACAACAACTATATTTCTGATACTGACAAGAAAAGTTGGAAGAGAAGCTTCTTCCAGGCCTGCAGCCTGAATTATTCTGTAGTTGGACTCAGATCTTTGTAGGTCCCTTCCAACTGAGCAGTTCTATTCTATTCCATAACCTAATTTTGGGGGACGGGATTTGGTTCAGATAAGTATCCAGATATTTAGATGCTTATTTAATAGAACCTCTAAACCCTTTAAGGTTTGCCCATCTCCAATTTAAAATTCCCCTCTGGAGGAAAGTTATCCAGCTGTAAGTTTTACAAAAGCACACCTGGCAAAACAACATCTGCCTGACAATGACTTAGTGGGCCTCAGTAAAGGCTGACATATGTGCACATACAATTGGACCTCATAGCAACAAAGCATTTTATGTATTAGTGTACACTGGGGAGTCCTGACTCCTGACAGAAAAGTATGATGGCTTTTACACTTTAAATTACAGTGAAGCTTTATCTACAGATGGCGCAGGTACAACATGTGCTCCCATTCAGATGGCAGGTAACGGAGGTCATTTTCATAACTGCCTCTTTCTGATTTCCAGCATTTGTTTCGATGTGGTTGTTGCAACTTGAGGTCAGCATTTTCAGTGGGAGTTAGTTCCAGCTGTTGATACTGTGCTGGCTTAAAGCCTGCAAGCTCCGGTACCAATGCAGATGCTTCTGTTAACACTTCAAGGTTATGAAATATCATTCCCTCTCCTCTGTTACTGTGTCTCTTTCAAAAGGTGTGGGGCACAGTTTGTTGTGGTTCAGTCAGCTAGAGGAGACAGACAGTGAGTAAGTTAACAGAGTTGCTTTGAGATTACTCAGCTGGAGAGCTCACAGGACCATTACGGTGTGCCAAATGGCCAGGCTTTGAAGATAGGGAAAGTAAATCTTACATGTTCAGGTTCTTGAAAACTAACAAAGAAGCTTTAATTCTGAAGGGAAAAGGACTGATACAAAGCCTGTTTTCTTGTTCTGACCTCTGTTTTAAGATTATAACAAAAATTCCAGGAAATATTCACACATGCTAGAAGCAGAACAAGAGCCAACTGACCAGCATCTAAATGAGGGTGGGATAGAAGGAAATTTACCTCCATCAGGCCAAGCATCAGTGCTATACTGTCTGCTTTGGAGCTGCAGAGCTGCAGGAGCCCTCTGACTAAGGGAAGCTTGCCTTCCTTTTTCCTCTCCTCTCCTCTCCTCTCCTCTCCTCTCCTCTCCTCTCCTCTCCTCTCCTCTCCTCTCATTTTATTATTTTATTCCCCTGAGTAGTGTACTCATCTGCATACCCAGCCTCAGTCTTTCTCTTGTTCTCAGCCTGCCAGAAAGCTTTATGTTTGTGAGAGGAAGGGAGAGAGTTGTATATCACAGAGGTCTGTTTAGTTTTAGAGGACCAGTACTGCATTTTAGAAGAGCAGGCTGTATGCAAAATCTCCTGGAGCCATCTCCTCCAAAGCATTTCATGTGTGACCTGGTGGTGTAGTAACCAGCTGCCCCTCATCCCACTTCCATACTCCATGCTTTTCCAAAAGCATATGTGGGTTGGTGGGATGCAGGATGAGGTGTGACCAGGTGTAATTCAAGTTAAACCATTGAGCAACACTGCCTGCAGTGAAGGGGTACAGCTGCCTTCTTAGTAAGGATACCACTGCTAATGATGTGCACTATGCTCTGTCCTCTCTTTTCTATTCAAAGTAAGATTTTGTTGTTGTTGTTGTTTTAAAGTCCTAAAGTCTAATTTATTCTTCTGGAAATTGATATAAGTATTGAGAAAATGCAGGCTAAAATCTGCTTCTGGATCTGGAATCAAACAGTCTCTTGGGATCTGACCTCAAAGACCAGGGCCAAAACTTTTAATAAGAACTTAGGCAGTGTCTTATAGCAACACAGCTGACTTGTTGGGAGGTTTGTATAACACCTACCAAAATGAATTTCCACTGGGTTATGGTGTTTACACACTTCAGCAGTGTAACTTTTATTCCATTTAACTGTATTTCATTTAACTCTTTCTCTGCTGACAAATGGTCATTTTCCATTCACATTCAAATGTTGTTTGACCAGGTATTTTTATTTATTTATTTATTTATTTGTTTGTTTGTTTGTTTATTTATTTATTTATTATTTTAATAGAAATTAAAGTAGAACAAAAGTTCTCTAAATTATCAGAAATCTATAAATATTGGAAGGGAAGGGAAGGGAAGGGAATGGAAGGGAAGGGAAGGGAAGGGAAGGGAAGGGAAGGGAAGGGAAGGGAAGGGAAGGGAAGGGAAGGGAAGGGAAGGGAAGGGAAGGGAAGGGAAGGGAAGGGAAGGGAAGGGAAGGGAAGGGAAGGGAAGGGAAGGGAAGGGAAGGGAAGGGAAGGGAAGGGAAGGGAAGGGCTAGTCGAAGCGAGGCAAGACGAGGTGACGAGAGGAGTAACCTTCAGAGTCAGGACATTGTTCATCTGCATTTATCTGATTCTTGATGTCTGTAACTTTAAATCTACTAATCAGAACTCAACTAGATTCTAATTTCTAATATGTTTTAGAAATCTTATTTCTTACTTTGATTTTGCAACATTACACACAAAGTTCAGTTTTACACAGCTCATAAGAATGCATACTTTCTTATATATGTGTATAAATGTAGTTTGCTTATGTGTGCACCCACAAAATTTTTCAAAAATATTAAATTACTAAAGCAAAATAGAATTTCTATAAATAAATTACTCTAGTCTATTTTTATTTATTTATTTATTTATTTTTCTGAAGAAATCAGGATATGCTGCAGTATTTGTTGCATGTTCCACAAGAACATAGAATTTAACTAATGGGTGCAAATTATAAAAACAGAAATATGGGATACTGCAAATATTAATTTACAACTGATTGTAGGCTTGTCTATCTAAGCAACAGGGAGCAGTTAAGCCTGTATATCCCATACTGGACCATATCTTTCAAGATAACTTCTGAACTTTCTTGTGTTCTCAACTTCTCTAATGTTGCAGGTTGTTTTGATTCCTTCTCATATAATTTTCTTGTTCAAAAAGATGATTGTTCTTAATCTAAAAAGCAAATCTTTCATAACTGATTAAGCTGACCATTGCTTGTTATTGTAATGAAATATAAGAATAGTCAGAAGAGTTCGAAACAAATTATTGTAATTGTTGATCAACATTTCATAAGGGCAAAAATGATGTGGCAAAAATGATGTTATACAAAGCATAAAAGCACAGGAAATCAACCAATTTATCCATTACCATGATACTGAGAAGCGTACTAATATAGAAAAGTACACATATTAGGATGTGCTATTCTCATTCTTAGAGCAGAGACAAGAGTATAACCAAAAGGTGGCACTAATAAGAGGGATTATTTTCCTATGCAATTAACTGTTAAGCCTTTTTGAAAGATGGCTTTATGTCCAAGAGCTTACAGAGATTTTTTTTTTTTTCCTTAAAAGAATTTTGATTATTTAGAACATCCTGAGTAATCAAGACTAAAATAAAAAAGTTTAAGGTGAGTTGCAAATATCTGGCTGCAGATCTTTAGCTGACCTCTACATAATAACACAGAGAAAACACATTTCTGTAACTTTTCTTATAACTATGTTATTCTTTTGTTACTCTTTAACAGTCTTTCTACATTTTTTTTTTTCCTTCACCATATCAGTGTTGACATTTTTAAGGAAAGTATTACAAAACTAGCTGGTCTAGAGGGGTGATAATACCTAATCAATAGCTTTATGTAGAAAAAAAGAAGACTGTATGAGCAAAGTCTTGGATAAGGAATAGTGTTACTGCAATGATTATTAAAATTATCATGTTATGCAGAGAATTAATTTTTCTGATTTTTTTGTCAATGAATCATTTTTCCAAAGGGTTCAACAAGTGAGAGTGGGGCAAGTAGCAGACAAGCAAATTGAGATGATATGCGAGTGATTATGGTTGCTTGCAGAAGAAAATGTCTTTGCTTTGATTTACATGTAAGATGTATTTGCTGTGGCAGTGTTTTTCTTTGTTTCCATGACAATAGAAAAGAAAATAGTTTATAAAATACTTTCTTCAAAACATTTGCATTATTTTGTTTTGGCTTTTACTAAATAGATAATGTCAGAGAGTGGTGGTTACCTTCCATGTGGATAATCTAGGATTAGGATGAGTTTGGGAATACTGACCTATTTTTCATTCTTTTAAAAGCAACAACAGCAACAAAAGAACTTTTCTCTACAATTACATATTTATTTTCCTGAATGAATTGTTTACATGCAGTGGCTAAAACCGACCAAATAAAAGGTTGTTGAGAGAAAATGCATTTGGCAGTGTTTTAATGATACATGTTTTGATGAAGATGAACACACATAACTCCAGCCTGAAATGGGTGTGGGGGAGGCTGTATACTCATGACTGAATCATGCAATAAGGTTAGAGGAATTAAATACCACTAAAAGGGAAACAATTCTCTTAATAGATGTGGGAAACCAGTGCCAAATTTACAAAAAAAAAAAAAAAAAAAAAAAGCAGAATATGAATTGCAGTTTATATAACTTGCAGCTTGATAGTGAGGTGAGCTGTGTTAAGAGATTCCCCCCCCCCTCCCCCTCCTCCCCAAGGTATATCCTCCTCATCTTTTTCTCACCATCTTTTTCTCACCTTTATCCCAGGCTTTATCCCAGCACATTTCCCAGATCATCAGTTACACTAAAGACTGTAGGCTCTAGAGTAAGAGAAAGTCTTGTTTTGTCTCCCAGGTTGGCCCTTATAAAAGGCTGCTCCTGTGAGGTCATAAAATCCTTGGGATGTGGGACTTTAAAATAGTTGCCTAAAGTACAGTCAGTCAAAATAGAGTTTACTCTAAGCCCATTCTTGAAGACTGGGAGAAATTGTCACCCTCCCCTACCTGCTAATGATATTAATGATAATGATCTCTCTTGACAGAAGATGGCATAGAATGCAGAATTGTTTATTGCTTTCATAAGTAGTATCCTTTGGTTATTTTTCCAATATCCATTCTTTAGGCAACAGAATATAGTAGAATATATTTAATTTTGGAAACATTCCATATTTACTTGCCATAAGTGCCCTGGGAGACTCATTAATGCTTTAAAGCTTCCTATTAAGTGGCAACCTCACAGTACTTTCTTTTTAATAAAATAAACTCAAAGGTGAAAATATTTTGTGTTTGTTTGTTTTTTTTTTTTTTTTTAATTATGAATGCCCATCTAAAAAAAATGCTCCTAATTTGTTATTTTAGTTTTATATCCTTTCACAGGCATGCAAATGAATAATAAAAAAGGTGTAATAAAAGCAAACAACAATTATTCATATTAACCTAAGGCATTTAATGAAATAGAAGAGAGTCTAAAGAAACAGATTTCCTATAGCACCACTTTCCTGAGTATACTAAGGTAATTAGCTTTAAGAGGAGATAATTTCAGTTCACCGAGGTTGCTCTTTTAAGTCTTTCTTCAAAATTTGGATTTTCCATTGATAATAGTTTAATAGTTTTAACTTGTCACACTGGAGCCAGAGTGAATTAAAGTGAAGAGCTGCACAGTCTAAACAAACAGTTCTTCCCATTATCAGAAGCCTGACAACATAACAGCATAAACTATACCCACAAGTAATGCAGGAACAATTAAAATAAAATAATAACAAACCCTCTCTGCAATCCATAAACAATATATGATGATTTTTATTGAGCTAACATTTTAACTGTCTTATTTTCCAATTTAACATGCTACTTTCTTACTGATTTTAACAAAGTAAACAAGAAACATTCCCTCTGTTCTATGATCATATTCTTTCTTCTGATTAAATGGTGACATAGCATTCTCTAACAATTCCCAATGAAAAACGCTTACCAAATCCCCCAGAATATCAATAAATTACAGGAAACCTTGACTTCTTCTTCCATTTTAAATGATAGTTAGGATGTTTTGAAAATTTCTCCTTTAATCTATAACTTACATGTCCACATTACTTTTTGTACAGATTTGTGTTTTCTGTCATCCACTAGCTTTTACCTAAAGGCACATCATCCATTCTCTTTTTTTTTTTTTTTTCCCACTACTATTTAGGAAGTGCACCTTGTTGACTGCTGTGCTCATTCTCTTCCCTGCACAGGCAGAGGTACACCTGGCTCCTTTGCCCTGCTCATGCAGAGACAACTCCAATTGGGCAGCCACATAGCTGTGCATGACATCCCAACCCAGCTAATGCCCAGTATTCCTCTCTGGCTGTATGCAGGATGCAGACTTCGTCACAGTTGGCCATCACCACACAGTGAGCAAGGGGATGAGGTCACCTCAGCAAAAGGTGATGAGACAGAGGATGACGTGTTTCAGTGTCCAAATGAATCCTATAGCTACTGAACTGTAGTCTGCCCCTGATTTCCTTGAGGGTAGATGCAATACTTTGTGCCTCACACTCTGCATTGGCTAATCCTCCAGTAGTGCCTTCACCTCAACATCAGTTACAATAGGAGTAACAATAGGAATGGGAAAAAGCCCTGTCACTGTTTTTGTTTGTTTGTTTGTTTGTTTTTCCTCTTTTTTTTTTTTTTTTTTCCAAGTATACATTATTGCAGACCATTTGATGTTTAAGATGTATTCTTTCCTTGCATGTCTGACTAAATGTAAATTAAATGGTAAAGTTGATGGCACTTCCTCTCATGTAACTGTTCTTTGTACATATAGACAAGATGCACTTGAGAAAGACAGTGCCTCAATGAGTTTCCTAATAAGATAGTAAGCAGAGAGAGTTTTTCCCTACCTGAGTAGTGTTTAAAGATGACTCTGTAGCACACAGAGGAAGCATATGCTTCCCAACACAAAGTCATCTACCCTGACACTGAAAATAAAAAACAATATTAGATCTCTTTACATAACACCTTGTCATCTTCCAGCCTCAACGTGAAGAATTTAGTCCAAAGGCTGTAGAAATATGACAAGGAGCTATGTAGAGAAAGAGAAAAAACTATGGTAAGGAGGTACTGATCCTTATAGCATTGTTTCCACCTCTACACAGGCAAAATTTAGAATTTTTCATCGATCTAATTTACGTAAGGACATATTTTACTGTGTTTCTGATATTCCTTCATTTATTTTTATATTGCATCCAACAACAACCTACACCTGCAAGAAGGTATTATTTATGTCTTCTGATGAAAAATACCATTTGGAAAGGATAAATAAGAGACAAAGACACTCTTATAATGCATAAGAGAAAGATCTTCAGTAGTTTAGTGTTGTTTTCCCTCTCTATAAAAAACATTGTAAGCATCAGTAAGATAAAAGTTAGTTGTGTATTGTTATGGTTCCACACTAAACCTGACAGTCATTTTAAAAAGACACAATTAAAATATTAAAAGCCTAAGTGAATTAGGCGCCTACATCCCATTTTAGAATGACCTGAGTATTAGGAGGAAATATTTTGCCCAGACTCCTACAATCAAGACCAGATGCCTTCCTAAATACTGTGCTGTAATTCAACCATATTTTTATTGGATACAGTACAGGAATTACAGGGTGAAATTCCATGATTTCTGTTATGTAAGAAGTCAGACTACACGATGGTATGATCCTTTATGTCACTAAAATCACTGAATAACTGAAGATGTCTTCCCATCTTATTTGCTCAAATTTCACTTCCCTGTTTTTTGTGGTGTCATAATCCCACTCAGTCTCCAGCCACTGAAGCTTTTTTTCTAGGGAAAACTTTGCAGGCAAGATCTGGATTGTTAATGTAATAAAGAGAAAAACAATCAAACAGACAAACTAATCAACATAAAAACACCTAAAACCTCGGAAAACCTTTTCTGTGGCATCTCTAGCTTGCTTTATATGTTTATTTAACTCCAGGAGCAAGCTGAATAAAATGCGCATCTCTGTTTCTGCATTCACTTTAATGCTGTTATCATCAGGCAATACTTTGAGGAATGTATGCTTGGTTCATATCTTAAGCATCAGCTTTATCAGCAAAACTGGAATACAGATAAAAAATAAAATATATTTCTGACATAGAAATTCCCATGATTTTGAAAATTATAATGTCTATTGAAAAACAGGAGCTTTTTTTTTCATATTCTCAAGTTCATATCTCACAGGATTCAAAAATTTTCTCTTGAGCTTTTAAAATCTCTTCTCCTTTTCATTGGTCAGCATTCTAAAAGCATGTTATTTGGAAGAGTGTACATAGTGTTAAAACACCTGAAGAACTGTAATGCCATTACAATCTTTACTTATTTGAGCCACATTCAACTAAAAGTAGCTCTTTGAATTTTAAACATCTTTTCTTTTTTTTTTCATTATGCAAGATTATTTGAATGGAAGAAAATTGGAGATCAGTCCAGCCTAATTTAACACTCAAGAATTGAAAAAAATAATAAACAAACAAACAAACAAATAAAACACAACCAAAACAAAATAACCTATAGCAATTAGTGTCAGTGGGAAATGGAACAAAACAATAGGTATACTTTGACTTTAAGATTGTTTTCCTTTGGGTTTGTGAAGTCATTAGAAAACTCGAGTACCCTCTGCTGGCCAAGTAATAAATCTGTAGCCCGAGAACAGAGCTGACATTCCCATGGATACAAGCGAGCAGCCTGGAAGCAAAAGCAATGTTGACTTGCATACTGTTAAAAGAAAAATAAAAATAAAAACCATGACCAACAACAACGAAACAGGCCACAAAACAAAACACAAAGCAGCATATAAGAAAGTGTAAAGCTAGTTGGGGAAAAGTTTCAGGCTGCACAGAGAGTGCTATAGAGAGAACATAGCTAATATATTTAACGTTATACCTTTTAAAGTTCTTTTGTTGTTTGTTTGTTTGTTTGTTTAGTACTTAGCCTGTGTGTAAGGATGTCAGCTTTTCTGACTGTATTGTAACAGTGTTGTAAAATGACTGCAAGTGTGCTTGTGCTGTTCCTCTTATAGTTCAGATTGGGACTCACCGCTGCTAAACAAGAGGAAGGTGGAATACCTAGCAAATAATTTTAACTTTTTAAAAATGCAGACGTGTATTTCTTTAAAGTGGAGCATTGCCTTCTTGCAGAGATACATGAGATCACATTTAAGCAGAAAACAGTGAAGTTAAAATTTTGTTTTATCCATTTAAAATAATGCATATTTTGTGCCTTACAGTTCAAAAGGTTAAAGAGCTAAATGGTTTTGTGTATACCATAGGCCCCTGCTAAAAAGAGGACAATAATGATGAGCCAGCCACTTTTGCAGAGGTGGAAAGCAACTAGTTAGAATAGTTAATCTTTTGAGACACATCTCTGGCATTAAGTGGATTCTTCTAATTCAGCTGAAGGCATAACAGCTGGATTCCGTCATCCCTGACTGGGGCGGTCTTGTTAGTGTAGCATGACCTCTGGAGCACTAACACAGATAATACTGGCACCTCTCTCCACTCTAATCAACTACCAGTCTGAGCAATTCTACAGGAGATGGGGGCATTAAGGCCATATTATTCTAAACAAAATTCAGTGATGGTAGCAGAGTATTGTGACAGCAAAAGACAGATTCTACCTTTCCCACCAAAGGTTTTTAATGCTAAATTTAGGGAATGGTCTGTAAAAACAACAGCTCCATATTTTCTCCTTTTCTTAAAGTCATGTTTGCAAAACTAGACTGTTTGTGTCAAGTATGTCTAAGCTAAAACTCTCACAGTTTTACTGCCATATTTAAAGCTGTTCATTGCAACCACACGCAGTTAATGTGGTCTCTCTTCATCTCTTTCCACATAGATTAGAGCTGGCAGGAAAACAAAGATTTCTGAGCATTTAGCTGGAATGTGAAAGACTCAGGTTCAAGTTAATGTTCTGTCCTGCTCTGGAGCAGGGCATTGAACTAGGATTTCCTGTATCTGAATTGAATAATCCTGTGGCTGGACTAGGTGCTATTTTGATGATGGAAGTCTTGTATTTTGACTGTTTTCAAAGGTGCTTCATCAAAAACAACTGACCAGTTCTCATGATGTCCATGAACTTTCAATGAAAATATTTCCTATTGTAAAATGTTTGGTCATAGTTAATATTAAATGCTATAGATAAATAAATAAATAAAAAGATTTAAAAAAAGGCAACAAAGCTCAACAAAGCTTTTGTTAGTTATGAAACTGCAATATGGGGTGTGTGTGCCACAGAAGCATCACTCTACCAAGATATTCAGAATATCTCACAGTTTTTTAGCATATCTGTTTCACATATACAGGTGTGCCATTGATAAGCATGCAGTAATGCACTGGTGCAAAACAGAAAATATACTAATTTTACAGGTAAAAGCAATGATTGATTAGAAAATAACCAAATAATTGCCATCTAATTTGGGCTTGCAAGCATAAAATGTGCATAGCTTGAGTGCCTTTGTGTACTTGGCCTTTTCTAGCTGTTACAAATGATCTCTGGATCCTTGCTACAGCAAAAGACAAGATAGAGACATTGTCTTCAGCTGTGTTGGAGGGTGTTCATCTCTTAAATTCATCTTCTGCTGTTGAAATCACAACAGCAGTAAATGTCTGCAGCTGAGGTAAGGGTGTTTACATTTATTTTATTGACAGTGGCTATAAATAGTGTGCCATTTATCCAACCAAAATATTTACTGTGCAAATGTCTAAAGCTGGATGAGAAATCCCACCTTTGATTTGCCTACCAAATGAGAACAACACAATAATAATCTATGAAAAACTTGGGGTGTTTAATTGCCTACAGTCTTTTTGTCAAAGATGGGAATAAAACCCATTTCTCCAAAGTGACACTATTTAAATAGAATAAACATTATGCTCCACTCTCTGCTCATAATTTTAGTATGACAACATCAGCTTGATTTGCTATAGAGCTGTGACTTTCTATTGGGAGGGAAATATATTGTTTGATGTTCAAGACAGGAATACAGAGTGTCCATGCAATTAAGGACTGTGCCATAATGAACACAGCTGTGTAGGTCAGATGCAGTATTTCTTTGACATGGAGAGAATGTTGTAGAAGTGGGGCTGTTGTGCAATTTCTTGAGGTTTTAAAAGAGCATAGAAATTGAAAGCCTGATACTTAAGAAATTCATCAACACTACCGAACTCCTTCAGTAATGTAGTATTACTAAATCCTTTAGCCCTCAAACTAATGGTAGAAAATAGATAATAGTTGTCATCCTGTTTGTTAACAGCTAACACAGGCTTTTGAAGCTGTAGTTTTCACAGAGTTAGTTAGAGAGTAAAAGAATTTTGAGGTTCATAAACTCATTTGTTTTTTCAGTGGAGTATTTGGGAGCGGAGGGGGCAGCTGAAAGAGCATGATCAGAAGACAGCAGTATAATCCTGACAAAACTGTCGGCAGATAAGTGTAAAGAAATGTCAAGAAATGTCAACAAAGACCGTATAATATAAAAGCAAAAAAACAAAAACATATCAAAACCAAACTGAAGAAAACAAAAACAAAACAAGAAAAATCTCATCATCATGGAAATGACCACTAACTTCTTGGTATTGTCAGTTAGTGGGGCCTTCAGCTTCAGTCCCTTATCTGCATGATATAGACCAGGGATGCAATCCTGATCTCCTATATCTCTTGTGAGCTACCTTGCTGCAGGGAAATTCTTGTTCTTTCTTTAAGTTCTTTCAAAATAAACGTTTAAAGTGGAAAAGCAAATGAGATAAACTTCAAAACCATGACAACTTTTGCAGCCTTCCCTCTCTGTTGCTTAGGTCAGGTTTCAGTCCCAGGACATGTGAATTAGTGATTGCAGACCTTTTGCCACTCTGTTCCCTGATGTCACCCATCTCTTTCTACTTGTAATTACCTCTACTCTTTCTATTACTTTTCCCATGAACACTGTCAAAATGGTTTCTTCTTTCCACTGTTTCCTCAAGACCTTGCAATGCATTTTCCTGATTGAATACTGTCAGCAGGGGGAGCGTCAACAGCACAGTATAGTCTCCTACAGGAGTTACTGGGTCTTCTTGGGAGGAAAAGGGACAGACCTGCTGAATCAGAAAGGCAGAATTTTGGCCAAGTTGTAAGTATGAGAAACAACTTCGTGCTCAAAAGTTTTGAATCACATATATAAGATAGAGAGCTCTTTATATTTAAATGGAAATGGAAAGGCACTTTACCCACATATTAGTATTGTCATAAAAAAGACAACATAACAAATGTAGCATTGTGCTTGAGGTCTTTGTCTTATATATATATATATCTGTATATATATATATGTATGTATATATAATTTTAGATATTAACTTATTTAAATATTTAGATATTAATTTAATTAAATATGTAGATATTTAGATATTAACTTTTTGTTGCATTCCTTAGTCATTGACTCAGTAGAGAGTGAGTTAGTTCATTGCTGGTGAATTTTAAGACCAATATATTATGTTGAGATTGACCAAATGAAAAATAAACCAATTTTCAGTATGCTGGCATTGAAATAAAATGTCTTGGGTAATCTGCACTGTCTGGACGTTCTGTATTCCTGGATGATTCTTTTCTTCAGTGAGTCAGTGGCTTCTGGTAAATGGTGATTACCCCCCAGTCTACGTGAAAAGTTCAGCTCAGCTAGGCTGTTGTAATTAGTTCAGACATCAATATATTATCAACATATGACTAAAGGAAAAATGTGCACCCTGAATTCTATCTTAAGAATCTAGATGCTCTCATATATAACACAATATATGAATATCTCTATAAAATTATCTTGCAATATTTTAACATACTCAATGAGGGATACTAGCAACTTGGAAACATATGCAAGAAAAAAATATAAAAATGAGGGCAAGTAAAACTCACTGTAAGATAGTTGCAAGGAGACGTATAGTGACAGAATGCCTGAACTACCCATATATGTGGCTAGGATGAAAAACAAGTTAATGAATAACTCAAATCTGAGTATTTGGGAGAAAAACTAAACATTACATACAAATAAAATTTTAAGAATCTCCTACAAGAGGGGAGTTTAGGAACTCTTAGGTCTTCTGAAGTTATGCTACTTGGGTGCACAATCTTGTTAGCATTCAGAGTTGAGCCTCTCATCTGAAGTAAGTAATTTTATCATTGATTTCATGTCTGTGGCTATTTAGGAGTCACAGACAAAGTATTCTTATCTCTGAATTCTCTGGAGAGCCTGATGCAGTAGGCACCTTCAGAATGAGTTTAAGTCACACCAGTTGCACTGCATTCAGCCATGGTCATTATTTTGGAGGAAAATCTTGTGCTGGCATATGTGGTGGTGATGGTGGTGCATATTTTTAGTGTTGTTAAATGCCTAACTAGAGAGTTAGGCAACTCTCTTCAACAAGGGTTGACATGCACAAGAGAATTAATTCAGAAGTTATTCTCTGAATATTATGTATTATTCTAGAAATCTCTCAAGGCTTCCTCAGCAAAGTAGGAAAAACTGTTCTTGCCATACAAACGAGGGAGATGTTGTGGGTCTTGCCATTCCTGGTTTAGAAAATGTGCAGGGGAGAATAAAGTATGTTTTTGGGACTTAAAGCTGGTGCCAGGCTTGCTACTTCTCCTAAAGGGATTGGAAGGTCCTTCCTCTCCACAGTTATTTCTGGGTTCCCACAACAAGAACCAAACAAGACTCCCAGAGCTTTAGCATCAGCAACTCAAGCTGTGGTACTGTGATTTTTTCAGTATCAGAAGCTGTTGGCTGATGTACGTAGAGGTCTTATTTGCCTATGTTTACATTCCTCCCTGTCTAAATACTTATACCACAGAATCAGAGCATGTCATTAATTATATATATTCATCCATTTCATTCATTTTTCATGGATT